>NC_066884.1:5128875-5428875 GCF_022985175.1 Labeo rohita
GAGGTTTATTGAACACTGAAGATGCACTGAAGGGTATATGTGCGTATGGGTGTGTGGTTAATTAGTCACAGATGCACACAATAACACACAAAGGGCGATTATTTCTCCCGCTCCCAGGACATGTCTCTCTCGCTTCATTTTGCTGCGTCATGGCTATGATCGACAGGTGCCCTAAGCCCCGCCTTTCCAACAGTGGGTTTAAAATATTCTTTATGGTCAGAACATGACAAACACTTCCAGTTTTTTTTTTTAATTCTTCACACTTTTTCCAGCGATTTTTCCTTAAAAAAACAAATCTTAATAGAAAAAAAAATATTTCTTAGTTCTGCATGTTTTAATGAGTAATATTGTTTCAAATAAAAAAATAGGTTTGTGTTACCTAATAATAATAATATAACTTTTTGTTATCTCTTTGAAATACACATTTATTAGTAGCTTGAGTTAGGATGCAGATGTACATTTATGTTCATTATCAAAATCAGTAATATCTCTAAAAATTGTAGTATCCTCATTTTTACACTGTGAAATTTAATTATTCTGATTGTTTTCAGTTTGTTTTTAATTACAGTAGAAGTCCACTTTCAAAACTAAGATTCACATATAATGTACTCACCCCCTTGTCATCCAAGATGTTCATGCGTTTCTTTCTTCAGTTGTAAAGAAATCATGTTTTTTGAGGAAAACATTTCTGCATTTTTTCTTCATATGATATGGTGCCCTGAGTTTGAACTTCCAAAATGCCGTTTAAATGAACCTCCAACGATCCCAAATGTGGTTGTAAACAATCCCAGCCGAGGAAGAAGGGTCTTATCCAGCGAAACGATCGATTATTTTCATAAAGATAATACAATTTATATACTTTTTAATGTCAAACGCTCGTCTTGTCTTGCTCTGTCTAAACTGTTTTTTCTGGTTCATGACAGTTAGGGTATGTTGAAAAACTCCCATCTCATGTTCTCCCTCAACTTCGAAATCGTCCTATATCGCTGTTTTACCTTTTTTGTTAAGGGTGTCTGATCTTCTTTGCATGTTCACTTTGCAAAGACTGGGTCGGTACTTCTGCAGCGATGTAGGATGATTTTGACATAATTTTTGAAGTTGGGGGGGGAAAATGCGATTACAGTTTTTCGACATACCCTAACTGTCTTAAGCCAGAATACACAGAGTTCAGGGAAAGCAAGACAAAATGAGCGTTTGAAATTAAAAAGTATTTAAATTGTATTTTTTTAATGAAAATAACCAATCGTTACGTTAGATAAGACCCTTCTTCCTCGGCTGGGATCATTTACAACCGCATTTGGGATCGTTTGAAGCTGCATTTAAACTGCAATCAGTCCATTATATGGAGAAAAATGCTGAAATGTTTTCCTCAAAAAACATAATTTCGACATAAAAACGACTGAAGAAAGAAAGACATGAACATCTTGGAGGACAAGGGGGTGAGTACATTATATGTGAATCTTTGTTTTGAAAGTGGACTTTCTTTTAACCATTGCTCTTCCATAGTATCATCCATAGATCATGATAACAACAGTTAAAACCACAATACCGCATCTCAATACCATGGTAAAAATGTAATTTGGTTCCTAGGTATTTGTGTGAAAAACAGTAGTCTAAATAAAGTTAGTATAAATGCATTAACGCTATAGCTTAATCACAAAAAAACTGTAATTATATTCCATTACTCCAATTTCAATACATTTAATACATCTACATTAATAATATAATACAATTCGACACAAATATACCCACATTTCTGATAAAATACCACTGTGCAGTTAGTGCTACAACAGTAAACCCATGGTAAATGATGGCGCTTTGTAGATTTAAAAGCCTGTATCGTTGCACACAGTGTTTCACTTGAAGTTTGATCCGAGTGGATAAACAGTCCAAGTGGCGCACTTTGACTAGCGCTCTTTTGTTCTGCCTTTACTGCATAAACATTATATCGAACATTTATCGAACTCTTATTATCGTTTATCGAGGAAATTCATATTGTGTGATAATTATCATTATCGATTTATCTCCCAGCCCTAGGTGATGATTAGCAGTCATTACCGTCATCATTTCAGAACTTGAACCTAGAGGACATTCTCATCACACTCTAGATGAAAATGATTAGAAGATGCATTACTCCTTCTGCTGGTGAAAGGCTTTCACTGCAGTCACATTGTCATTTCCAGGGTGTGAGACTGACCTTACGAAACTTCTCCATCTGCTTGTGTGTATCTGGGTCGAGCTCCTGAGAAACGTCCTTCATCCAGAGCAGAGCTCCTCTGTATTCGGTCCTTGACTGTTCCATCCTGTTCACCGTCAGCCATGTGTCCGAAATGGCTCGGTAACGAAACGTCTCCACCTCCTGGTACAGACGGCCCAGCGGACCTCGCAGCGCCAACCTGCAGTGAGAAACGAATTAATCAACTGAAGAAGAATTCTGAATTTGATTAGAAGCTTGTTTATAATAAATGAAAAGACCTTTGCTGTGAAGAGAAGCAGAGAGCTTTCCCAGTTGCTTGCATGATCTTTCCAGCACGACTTTTGTCCTGAGAGCCCTGTGAACGCAGGAACCGACCCAGTTCATTCTCTTCCTGGGACAAAACTGCAAAGAGCATCAGAATTTAGCCACATACATATGCTTTCTTTGAATAATAAAAGACGTCTGAAATATACCTTTAAGTTTTAAACATTTGAATGGCACACTCTTAAAAATGAAGATTCCAAGTAGGGTCTTTGTAGAGATGCCATAGAAGAACCATTTTTCAATTATGGAAATAATATACTTTAAAAAAATATCTTTAAGTGCAACCTGAATGTTATGTTTTCAGACCCTTAATTGCATGTTATTTAATGTATGATTAGCTGAAAAGCATTAAAAAATTAAAGTTATATTATATGCAATTAATTGAACGTAAATGTGCTTTTGTGATCAGTTTAGGCAGGACATAAGCATTTATATAGAATCTCTTCTGCTCACCAAGCATGCGCCAAAGTACAGCAAAAACAGAAAAAAATTTGAAATATTTTTACTATTTAAAATAACTGTTTTCTATATGAATAAATTCCAAAACGTAATTTACTCCTGTGATTTCAAAGCTGAATTTTTATCATTATTATTTTTTTTATTATTTTATTTAATTGAATTTTATTATTATTATTATTATGTTAAAAACAGAAGAATTTTTCAGGTTTCTTTGATAAATAGAAAGTTCAGAAGAGCAGCATTTATCTGAAATAGACATCTTTTGTAACATTATAAATGTCTTTACCATCACTTTTGGTCAATTTAAAGCATCCTTGCTAAATAAAAGTATTAATTTCTATACTTTCTTTTCCAAATATATAATAAAATAAAATAAAATAAGATAAAATTAAATAAATAAATTATACTGACTCCAAGCTTTTAAATGGTTTAAGTGTATAATGTTAAAAAACATTTTAAAAATAGATAGCAATTAATTTAAATAGTACAAATATTGCACAATATTATTGCTTTTGCTAATCAAATAAATGCAGGTTTGGTGAGCAGAAGAGAATTCTTTAAAAAACATTAAAAATCTTACTGTTCTGACTTGTGGTGTATTAACACATGTAATATCAAATAACATTTCAGTTTAAATAATATTTACAAATTGAATAAATCAAGTATGTGCTTTAGCATGTTAGTCAGCAAATTAAAATCAGTGTCATTTTTTAAAGCATGACAAAAGATGATCAAAACAATGATTTTAAAATGTACTTTTTTTTCAGTGTTATTTTTTACTCCGTGAATGGCAGCAGAAAATGACATGGAAGAGAAGAATTGTTGAGTAAAATCATTATTGTGCACGAAAAAGTATTTTCATAGCTTCATAAAATTATGGCTGAACCACTGATGTCACATGGACTATTTTAACAATGTTCTTACTACCTTTCTGGGCCTTTAACGTGGTAATTGCATTGCTGTCTAAACAGGGTCAGAAAGCTCTCGGATTTCAAAAATATCTTAATTTGTGTTCAGAAGATGAACAAAGGTCTTACAGGTTTAGATGAATAATTAATGACAGAATTTTCATTTTTGGGTGAACTATCCCTTTAAGTGACCTTTTACAAGTGCACATTAAATATACACTACCGTTCAAAAGTTTGGGGTCAGTACATTTTTATTGTTTCTTTTTTTTTTTTTTTTTTTTTAGAAATTAATACTTTTACTCACAAAGGATGTATTAAATTAATAATTAAAAGTTTATTAAAAGTTAATAATAAATAATTTACATTGTTATAAAATATTTATATTTTGAATAAACACTGTACTTTTTAAACTTGTTATTCATGAAAGAATCCTGAAAAAAAAAAAAAAAAAAAATCACAGGTTCCAAAAAATATTTGGCAGCACAACTGTTGATATTATCCAACATTGATCATTCTAATAATAAATCCGCATATTACAATGATTTCTGAAGGATCATGCGACACTTAAGACTGGAGTAACAGCTGATAAAAATTCAGTTTTTCATCACAGGAATAAATTCTATTTTAAAGTATGTTAAAATAAAAAACATTATTTTATATTGTAAAAACATTTTGCAATATTACTGTATTTTTTTTTTAATTTTTAATCAAATAAATGCAGCCTTGATGAGACTACTTTAAAGACTATTACAAGCCTTACTGACCCCAAACTTTTGAACGGTAGTGTATTTAAGCATACGTCTTTTTCACATGCAATTACTGAATATTAGAGATATGTGAATTTGAAGTTTACTTACGGCTGATTCTCCTTTGATACTGTTCGATCACCTTAAGGAGTTCCATGCACGTTCTCTGTACTGAATGAAACACCTGAAAGAAAGCATGAAAATGACCATTTGATTCATTCAGATCCAGGGAAAAGTTTGGATTGGCTCCGCTCCTCACCTCCAGTTTAGCGTCCAGATCAGCATCGGAAGCAACGACATGTTCATCCTCCTTCTTTCCTGTGACTTTAATCAATGTTTGCTTGGTTTTCCAGTATTTCTGCTGAAACTTGTTAACCACCGATGATTCTTGAGTTTGAAGAAATTGATCAAAATGAGAAACGCCTCTGCAAAAACATGACAAACCAATTACGAAAGCATCACATTTGTTTAAGTCCAATATTTTATAATGAATGTTTGCTAATGGATGGTTTCTGAATACTCACTGGTTCCCTTTCTCCATGTTTATCAGTTACCTGAAATAAAAATGTCATTATTTCATTATAACTGTCAATAATGTCACGTTTAACACATTGTTCTAATGTATAAAAGATAATTAGCCATTGTCTTACTGAGAAAAGCATTCAATAACGAAATCTGTATAACGTTTATGATTGCATCTTATAAATATGAAATAATACACTGAACATACAGGCCTCTTCCTCATATTCCACGTACATTTTCTATAGGAAAACACAGTCTTTATTAATAAAGCTAATTAGTAATTAGTACACAATCACTCACAATATTCAGCCTGTAACGTTATGTGATTCTCACATCCGTATTTCATTCTCTGCCGCACCAAAACAAACACTATATTGTCATTATACAACGACTAAAGTATATACAGGAAATGATCTATTTTTAATAATAATAACGAACTGAATTATTGTGAGACTCACCTTATGAGCTCGGACACCGGGTGCTGATGTTTAAAACATGCTGTAACAAGAAAATAAAACGCTATAGGTTCATCATCACTGCGTGTTTTTGGGTGCGCGTCCTTGCAGAAAGAGCGATGATGTCATGCGCACTGAGAAACATAAAGGAGAAATGAGTGGGTAGAGCTTGAAACAGGCACTCCAAATGCGCAGTTGTGAAAGATTTCATGATATTATGACAATATTCTAGGTTCCAGTAGTTTAAAAATGACTATTAAAGTTTCTTTTTATCAGTATTCAGTTGTAAATGATTCAAGAATACGGCAGAAGGTGCGCACATACATTATCATGTGGTGACTGTTACTTTTCTCAGCGCTTTTTTAGAATAGACCAATCACAGTCGTGTGCGATTACGTACATTTAGAGACGCTCGGGTGGAAAAGGGGAAATAAAGGCAAAAAGACACAAATTAATTTTTGCACTAAGAAACTGAAGCCTATATTTAAATACGTCTTCATGTAAAAATATTAGGCAGTGCAGAAAATAATTACACATTACGCATTTGTTTCGTATTATTGTAACAACCCTGGTGAAAAAAACAGCATATGCTGGTAGGTATGTTTTGGTGCTGGGATACTGGTTAGGTAGGTTTTGATGCTGGTTTAAGCTGGTCCTTTGCTGGTCCTTGACCAGCAACATGACCAGCATAAACCAGCAAAGGACCAGCTTAAACCAGCATCAAAACCTACCTAACCTGCATTCCAGCATCAAAACATACCTACCAGCATATGATGATTTTTTTATCACCAGGGAAGGAAATATACATTGAAGCTCTTTGAAATTTTTACCTTTAGAAATGTACAAGATTTGTAAACATTAAGATAAACATGCATTTTACATTCATTTTCAATATAATTGCCTTCAACAGCAGTGTGTGGCAGCAAACTGTATTCATTAATGAAATTACATTCACTTTCATAGCAGTTTCATTATATCATCAGAGAAATGACAAAAACGTTGACGCACGATCTCAGCGAAGCAAAATCAATTACAGGAGTTCATTAAGTTTTGCTCTATATGTCGGAAATAATGACATATATAATGATATATATTCACGAGCACCTGCCACTGCAGATCAACTTCTGATGAAGTTCATAAGTGTGCAAGGAGACAAACTTGTACTAAGGATATCTTTACTAAAGATTTTTCACAAAAAAATAAATTTAAATTATTATAATATTAGGTGGTTTTAGAGGTATCCTATTCTCACCAAAATAGACTTGAATAAACATTTAGACATGCTTGTCTTAATAAATAGGTACAGTTGTAATATGGATTTTGTGTGCATTTTCAGTGACACTTGTTTTGTGATGTCTTCCAAATGAAAAATGACTTCCAAAATAGAAGTAATTTGTGACCCTGGACACAAAACCAGTCATAAGAGTCAGTTTTTTAAAACTGGTTTATACTGAAAAGCTGAATAAATAAGCTTTTTACAGATATATGATTTGTTAGGATGGGACAATATTTGGCTGAGATGCATTTGTTTGAAAATCTGGAATCTGAGGGTGCAAAAAAAAAAAAAAAAAAAAAAAACTAAATATTGAGAAAATTGTTCTCCAAATAAAGTTCTTAGCCATGCATACTACTAATCAAAAATTAACTTCTGATTCATTTACAGTAGGAAATTTGTAAAATATCTTCATGGAACCTGATCTTTATTTAATATCCTAAAGATTTTTGGCAGAAAATCAATTATTTTGACCCATACAATGTATTGTTGGCTATAGCTACAAATATACCAATACTAGTTTTGACTTGTTTTGTGGTTCAGGGTCACATTTGTGTAAACACTCATGCCAACCACAATCAAAAGATCATAGATTATTACTACAGATTATTACTATAAATCAGAACATGTAAAACATGACAATATTCATTTGGTGAACTTTTCCTATTCCATTTTAAAATGGAAACCTGCCAAATGATTCAATAAACACTTGTACTAATTTCTTTCATTATGAGACAAAATGATCATCCAAAAGGTAAGTACGGAGACTCGCTGTGGTAGTTATAGTCTGGACAGACTTTCTGCACCAGTTTGTAGTCCAAGCTGTAGAAGTATATATAGACACAGATGACTTTGAACGGTTTTGAGCAGAGCCAAGAAACATGGCTGTGAGTCTGATCCTGGTCACAGCCGAGAGATGGGTCATACCAGCAGCGTGTGCTTTTAATACCTCTCTCTACCCTCTCATGTTCCACCCTGCAGTTAAACATCCTTGACTCTACCGAGTGCAGAACGGTTTGAGCCGCTGCATCAAATTCCACCACTTTGCTTGGAGGAACCAGTCCTACGGAGACGTTTCCACCTCCGGTGGTGTTGTATCGGAAATAAACGCTGAATGTTCCGTTGCCGTGATCCACGATCTTCCCAGCGATGAGCAGGTTGAGGCTCGTGGACTTCACTTTGCACTGGAAATCTCCCCAGCCAAACATCTTCTTAGCTTTTCCTCTCTTCACCGTGACCTGTTTCCTGGATTGTTGGGCGGACGGATGTGTCTCCGTCAGGTTTGGAGCCCAATCCCATAGCTCCTGCTCAGGGCATGGCTGGAGTTTGTCAGACAGGAGGGCTGGGGTTTGGTCAGAATCATCAGGACTTGACATGGGCGATGGATCTGAATCGACATATGGATGCTTCATTGTCCTCTTAGGTCTGTCCATTTGTAGAGACCTTGCAGTCAGAGGACTGTTTCCTTTGGCATATCTGACCTGAGACAACAAAGTGAGACAAAAATGTTGGTTTCACACACAAAAAGAGACAATAAAAAAACAACAACAACAACATAATTTCAGAAGGACAAGATCTCCTTGACTTCACTCGAAGTGATTTGACAGCAAATTTGTCATACAAGGCAGCTTTTACAAGTGAGCTGTTGGATCAATAATCCAAATATGACAGTTTTTATATAGTATGTCACTTAATTAAAGAGTGGTTCACATCCAGCGTCATGGTCACTGCAAGGTCAGTCCTGAAACAAATATGGAGATTCAAAAGGTGTCAGAGAGGTGCCTGTAATTGAATCTCGGCCATCAATATCAGATCAAAATGACCTACAAGAATGTCTGGAAAAGACGGACTGACTTATACAAGCGATAGATAGAACAACAGACAGACAGACAGATAGATAGATAGATAGATAGATAGATAGATAGATAGATAGATATATATAGATAGAACAATAAAATGACAATAAAGACAGATAGATATAGAACGATAGAATGATATAGATAGAATGATAGAATGATAGATAGATAGATAGAATGCCAGGATGATAGAGCGACAGATTGATAGATACATAGACAGACAGAACGATAGAACAGAAATAGAATGACAGAATGATAGAACGATAGATAGATAGATAGATAGATAGATAGATAGACAGACAGAATGATAGAACATTAGAAAGAATGATAGAATGATAGAACGATGGATCGACAGAACGATAGATAGAACGATGGATAGATAGATAGATAGATAGATAGATAGATAGATAGATAGATAGATAGATAGATGGATAGAAAGACAGAACGATAGAACGACAGAACGTCAGAAAGAACAATGGATCGATAGAACGACAGAACCATAGATAGATAGATAAAATGACAGGACAATAGATAGAGAGATAGATAGATGGATAGAAAGACAGAACGATAGAACGTCAGAAAGAACGATGGATCGATAGAACGATAGAACAGAAATAGAATGACAGAATGATAGATAGATAGATAGATAGATAGATAGATAGATAGATAGATAGATAGATAGATAGAATGCCAGGATGATAGAACGATAGATTGATAGATACATAGACAGACAGAACACAGAACAGAAATAGAATGACAGAATGATAGAACGATAGATAGATAGATAGATAGATAGATAGATAGATAGACAGACAGACAGAATGATAGAACATTAGAAAGAATGATAGATAGAATGATAGAAGAATGGATCGACAGAACGATAGAACGATAGAACGATAGATAGATAGATAGATAGATAGATAGATAGATAGATAGATAGAAAGACAGAACGATAGAACGTCAGAAAGAACGATGGATCGATAGAACGATAGATAGAACGACAGGACGATAGATAGATAGATAGATAGATAGATAGATAGACAGACACACAGACAGAGATAATCATGACAAACGTTTCATAGTGTTGACAGTACTGAAAAAACAAGCATCATCTAATTCCAGCCCCCTGCAGTGACGAGTTAATGAGATAATTTAGGAAGATATAACAAAAACCTTTCATCTCGTTCGCCTAATTTACATTTCAGAATTACTTTTTATGATACACAATACAGTCAGACATGCTGCTTTAGCGCCAGAATGCTGTGAAACATAATTAACTTCATTTGAAGACTGACAGTTTTCCCAAACAGCTCCGGGCAGGATTACGGCTTTCCGATGGCAGATTTACAGGAAGCTGGTTTAATGGATTGGGTCTCCAGCAGTTCTACACCGCCATCACACTCCAGCTATAAATAAGATCAAGGTGTTCCCAGCTCAGGGTTCATTTCCCAAAATGGAAATTTATGGAGTTGTAACATTCATAAACATAGCTCAAAGCAACCAGATGAGGTAATGCGTGTGAACAATAGCACCTTCTTTTTGGATTAAAGTATGATTATGTATGATGGAATGCCAAGTAAACAGAATGGAACTTGAGCAGCGATCATTTGATTGATTCTTCTTAAAATGATGAGCAAAAACAGTAACAAGGTAGAAAATAAGGCTTTTTAAAGTAATATCAACAGAATTTTTTAAGTTGGCCTAAAAGGTAAATAAATCAATATAAAATTTTAATATAAATTGATAGGAAAAAAACTGTAGTATTTAATGTAAATATTTTTAATGATATCAAATTTAATATTTTAAACTACTGTTTTTAATAGAGTGTATATATATATATATATATATATATTAAAAATGATAACAAAATCACATGATTTTTATGCTTGCATGCTTATTATGCAATACCTTTGAAAGCATTTCTAAAGATCTGATCAGGTCGAAAGACCTGTACTTTTTCACTCTGTACAGTGCAACCAGTCAGTCAAAAAAAGGAATGAAATTCACCTGCAAGGATGAAATCATGACATACTGTAACTCATCTGAAACATTCCCAGAGGGAGACACTACCTCTGAAACCAGCGCTCTCCTCAAGTTGAAAAAGAATCCTAGATTGCACAGAGAATATTAGTGAATAAATCAGCAAGTCGTGATTTAACTCCACAGATCATGGGTAAAAACATAAACAGCGGCGTAATCAGATGAAGGCAAAGTTACTGCAACACTAAAGCAATTCCACTGAACACGTCCAGGCGGCGGAAAAAAAGGGAAACCCCCAAAAATCGAAACTTATGATATCAACTCAATAGCTCTTTTCACAGAATTCGTATATTGGATCTTTATCTCCAGGGGTCAGACACTTACAGTCACACTTATATATTTATATAAAAAAGCAATAATCCTTTTGAGGCTCGAGCACCACGTTGCCTCTTATTTCAATTAGAGACAAATCGATCTTCAGTCTGAGGTGTGAGCTGGACCTTACACAGAGAAAGGAGGAGGCAAGAATGTCGAGAAGAGACAGATGTCGAAAACAAAATACTATGTCAGATTCTTCAACTTACAATGCTGGAATGTTGCATTATTAGTGGTATATGATGAGATATCCTGGTCTAATGAATAGTGGAGAACATCTTGAAAAGCACTATGAATGATAAACTGCAGTTGGAAGTACATTTGTTCACATAATGAAAAAACTGATGACGTATTTGGACAATTGATCATTCCAGCGCAGTTTCCAAATGGCAAGGTAAACATTGATGGCCAATACTGTATGTTCCTTCATATGATATTCTTAACCAACCATTAAATTAGAATTTCTTTCAGTAAAGTACAGATGACAGAAACTAAACTAAGCAGCAGCATTTGCATCTACTTGCGCCTGTTAATGCAATAAAGATCCGTTATTAATGATTATATAAATACAAGGGTTTTCTGACAAGTTTTAGTTAAAGAAATGTAAGATTTGCTAGTTTTAGCTGATTTCTACCAATAAGACTGGTCTAATTTGACAATTTTAGGAGGTTTATGGGCACATCAGTTGGACAGAAGCAGTATTTCTGAGCTGTGAATAAAATAACTAGACTGTTTTACTGCTTTACAAAGACAGATTTACAAGAAAATGCTATTTTTACAAGTTTTCTACTTCAAAAATTCACATTTAATTCAATGGGTTACTTGCTGCTTTTTATTTCTGAGTGAAAATTGATTCTACGCAGATTTGTTTCAATTTTTTATTTATTACTATTATTATTTTAAGTGTGAACCATCTTAAACAAGCTAAGATCACAAACATTACCTTAAACAGTTTTTTGTTTTTTTGTTTTTGGTGGTGAAAAAAGTCAAGAACGTTTATAGAATTCCTTTTGGAATTTTTGAAATTAAACATTCCGTAACACAGTTAAACAACTATTTAAATTAATGTTACATTTGTTATTAAATATCAAATCTTCCAAACAGGTCTTAACTATAGTTGTAAAAGTAGAACAAAACACAAAACATATGATCACAGTATGGATTAGACTAATTTAGTAAAATATCTGATTTACAAAAAAAATAAATAAATAAAAAAAAAAAAAAAAAAAAATAATAATAATAATAATAATAATAATAATATATATATATATATATATATTATTATTATTATTATTTATAACTGACTTAATATGACAGCAATAAGACATAAATTTATAATAAGGTATTCCAATACAATTAAAAGCTCAAAAATACTGTAGAAATTCCAGGTTCAATTTCTGCATTCGATATTAATAAAATACCAGTGTTCACATAATCCTAATCAATCTTTCATAAAGCTCTCATAAACTGTGTTTCGGTCTGTGACCACATCTTATTTGATTCTTACAGGATTCATAACTGATCCCATTAGGATTGGTTCCAAATTCCAATAGAAATCAAGTTCAGTACTGTATGTATTCCTTAAGAATCTGAGTTGTCTGCGGCGCTGAACATCAGACAGCCAAATACATCAAAGAGCAAGTTCAACACCCGCAGCAAAGATAAGTAAAAGAATTGGTGATAAAATGTAAATGTACTTACATCATTAATGGAGAGGAGTATCATAAGACACATCAAACTGCTTGCAATCATCATCATTTAGACGGTTTGTGATTCTTGAACTTCCCTCGCAGCTGTTGAGATCCCTGTGAAATTCTCAATGGGATTCAATGAAGTTCAGGGGAAGCTGATCTTCCTGATGCACGGCTCTTCACTGCTCTGCGCCGTGAACACATGGTCACTCGGCTCCATCTGACACTGACAGACGCTCGCATGAGCGAGGAACGCCTATGAATGTTGAGGCAACCAATCCTATGACTTTGGTTAATGCATGCCGCCCATCATATCTGTTTTCATAATAGTGGATAAAGGATTAAACGCATTAACAAACAGAAGAAATCTCATTCATACATGTTTAATACACCAGTATTTATTACCTGTAGGTCATCAGAAAACATAAGCTGTACAAAAAAAGACCTTGGTACTTTACAACATGACCATAATCAACAAAGATCAGCGAGACCACTTTGCAATCTACTAAACATTTCTGTGCAATAGAAAAAAAATTAATATGATTTAATATTCATTGTTATTTACAAATAAAACTAAAGGTAAACATTCATTTCACCTGCTGCTAGCAGGACAGCCGGGTGAAACGAGTCTAATGTAGCAGCGTAAATGAAATAGGGGAAATGAGGAGAGTTGACCAGTAAAAAGCTTTTTCTATATTACTACTATCTGAATAGAAGATTTCAGCAGGATTCATAGACTATCACATTTCAGGAATATCATATTCACGCTGTTGTTTCTTTTTTTTTTTTTTAAACATAACATCTTAAATTCAAATTAAATCAGATTTCATGAATACATACACAGTGTGTTTTCTTTTTCATTGCATTTTGTATTTTTTTAGAGAGGAGGAAGGGTAACGTATAACCATTTGAAAATAATTTATGGATGTATAAACCAAATACTATTTAATAATCTGCTGAATAATAAAACCGAAATTATTTACTGCTTGATGGCTTTGTACGTTTGTTGCAAGTGTGTGAGACAGCTCATATTTATGATGTCATAATATTATACAATAAAATATATATATCAGATCCAACAAAAGTGCAACACATGTACAATGACCCCAGAAAGTATTTGCACACTTCAGCCACACTTCATGTTTGGATGTCTTTGCATTAGATAACACAATATCAAAAAGTGAAATTTAACAAGATACTTTTAAAAATAAATACATTTTATAACCTAATCTGTTTCGCATTTTTGATGATCACAGTCTTTTTGAAGCAGCATAAATGCAATATAAAAATTGCCCTATATTTTATAATATATATTGGTACCACTTTAAATTCATTACATTTTTATAAAATTATCTGATAAAAATAATAATATATTGTATCAACCAGCAGGTAACTACACTGAATTAAGTCTCACAATGCATTAAATAATATACCATACACATTAGCTGTTTAATGAGTTTGATTCACTAAATAGTATTTGCTCAAAAGAGATGTTTGGAAATTGGTATTTCTAAAAGGATTTGGTTCATATGAGTCAGTTGCTCATTCAGGAATAGGACTACACTGGACATGCCATGCAATTCTTTTTGATTCATAACAAAAAAAAACAAAAACAAAAAAAAAACAATTCACAAGAGTCAATTGCTCGGAATCCGACCCTTTATATGTTTTTGATCCAGTATAAAGTAAAGGTTCAAAGAGTCATTCATTCAGGAATCAGACTACACTGGCCATGTTGGATGTTTCTGATTCACTAAAAAAGAACCGGTTCATATGAGTCATTCATTGTGGAATCGGACTACACTGGATGTACTGCATGTTTTTGATTCACTAAAAAGAACTGGTTCATACGAGTCATTTGTTCTCAGACTACACGGCACGCATTGCAGGTTTCTGATTCACTAAAAAAAACTAGGTTCATAAGAGTCATTCATTCTGGAATCAGACTACACTGGATGTGTTGCATGTTTTTGATCACTAAAAAGAACTGGTTCATACGAGTCATTTGTTCTCAGACTACACGGCACGCATTGCAGGTTTCTGATTCACTAAAAAAAACTAGGTTCATAAAAGTCATTTATTCAGGAATCAGACTACCCTGGATGCACTGCACATTTTGATTCACCAAAATGAACTGGTTCATAAGAGTCATTCATTCTGGAATCAGACTACACTTGACACGTTGCATGTTTTGGATTCACTAAAACAAACTGGTTCATAAGAGTCATTTGTTCAAAAATCAGACTACACTGGCTCATAGGAACAGTTCATTCAGGAATCAGACTACACTGAACGTGTTGCATGTTTTTGATTCACTAAAAAGAACCAGTTCGTAAGAGGCTTTCATTCAGGAATCAGACTACACTGGCCATGTTGGATGTTTCTGATTCACTAAAAAGAATCGGTTCATGAGAGTCATTCATTCGAGAATCAGACTATGCTGGAAGCATTGCATGTTTGTAAATCCACTAAAAAGAACCAGTTCATAAGAGTCATTTGTTCAAGAATCAGACTACACTGGCTCATAGGAACAGTTAATTTAGGAATCTGACTACACTGGATGAGCTGCATGTTTTTGATTCACTAAAAAAAAAAAAACAGTTCATAAGAGTCATTTATTCAGGAATCAAATAACTTAACCAGTTCCCCATTTAATGCAATAACATTCAGACATTTTAAAGTTTATCTTTCATGTCCAAATACTTTGTAGGGCCACTGTATTTTGCATGTCTACTGTCCTGTCGGAATTGGCAACAATTAGTAACAATACTTCAGTATTTTTTTAGTAATAAGGCAAAAACTATCAGTCTTCCCACGAGACCCATTGTCTTGACACACACATCATTCATATAATTAGATACCAGACATCAAAAATGGGGCATAAACCCCCAATCAAAAGTCATAATACTGTCACAACCACTTTTCTCCAACAACTGTATATCAACCAATTATTATAAAAATGTCTGAATGGAAAACTATAACAAAAAATACATATTTAAAGTCTGCTGAGCAGAAAAGACACATCATAGAAACTATACAATGCACAAATGAGTGAAATCAAAAGGACGTGAGGTCTTTAAAGAGTCCCACTCTGAGATTTATTTTTACACTTTCTCAGTTATCCCGTCTCATTGATGTGCTCCAGATTCATATTCGCTTGCCTTGAAGAATCGACACTTCAGAGACATTGTTCAATGGCGAATGCTTTCCTTGCTGCACTAATATAGTGCAAAATAACACCTGGAATCAGAGTGGGACTTCCAGGAGAACATGATTTGTCTTGTTTTCACCTTCCATAGAAAGGCTGCATCTTTTGAGAGCAAATGCTGTCCATGATGTAAGTGATATATTAAGTTCACAAGTTTCCTTACATGTTTTCTACTGTGTGTTGTATGTTTTGGCATTGTCTGTTTAATAACTCCTTCCGAAAACATGAATCCTCTTAGCTGGGAAGCACAAGTCGGAAGAAGGTTGCTCCGAAAAGGTCCTGACCCGTCATATAGAAGACCACTAGCTTGACCGCAATTGCATAATTGACAAATACTTGTAAGGAACTGAATAGAAACAAAGGCATGATCTCACAGCATGTGGAGATATGTAAAGGCTCTTCCAGAACAAGAACGTGAAGTAAATATTAAGTCAGATGGTTTTCGTTTGCGGCTCTTGAATGTTTCTTCTTCTTCTAAGTTGGATTCAAGCATTTAGGGTCCAGTATTTGAGATGGTTAGGCATTTGTCATTTGGAGGAGTATTTGAGTGAATCTCAAGAACATTTCCGGGTCATAACTCAGCCCAAAATCAAATGGCAAAAAAAAAAAAAAAAAAAAAAAAAGAAATTATATTTTTCATAAACAAAAAATTAAACAAAGATTATTTACATTGTGATATTTTTCATGAGAATTAAGCACATTTACCTCAAACTCTTTTTACTGCAATGTAAAAACATTTTTTTTTTTTTACTATATTCCACTAAATATGTATGGATACATCATAATATTTATGCTGCCTTTATTTTTTCTTATTTAAATAAAAAAAAGAATCACCATTGTCAATACTGAGAATTACAAAAAAAACAAAACAAAAAAAAAAAACTGAAAGTAAATTGTTCAGATGCATTACAGCAAAAAATAATAAATAAATAAATGAATAAAATAAAATATAAAATAGAGTAAAATAAAATGAAATGAATAAACACCTTAATTAATAAATGTAAAAAATTCTAAAAAAATCAAAATATCATAATGTACAAAGGTACTAAAAAGGCTTTGTTTCTTTTAGGCAAAATATAATTACATCTTTTTTTCTTTTGAATTTGGGGTATAATGTGACCACATTTTTGATTCACTAAATGATGTTTTATTAACAAGGTTCGGGAGGAGCGCGTCAGATACCTAGCCTAATTACCACAAGAGGAGTTCGCTCAAGTTAATCAATGCTACAATTTAAATACAGCTGAACTTGCCTCTATCCATTTGATGGTTTATCAGCATCCCACCACCACCCCATCTCCTCACTCCTCACACGAGTTCTCACTACACCTAGGGGGGGTTCTCTGGGTTCGGGCCATTCCCGAGCTCGGAGCCCTTCCCCGGACAGCACGCCAAATATGCATTACTATACTCTGGCTAATTATACTTAAGCGTGAACTCGTGAAAAAGAACCAGTTCATATGAGTCATTCATTCTGGAATCAGACTACAATGGATGTGTTGCATGTTTTTGGTTAACTAAAAAGAACCGGTTCATAAGAGTCGTTCATTCGATAATCAGACTACACTGGACGCGTTGCATGTTTTTGATACACTAAAAAGAACCAGTTCATTAGAGTCATTCATTCAGGAATCAGACTACACTGGACATGCAGCATGTTTTTGATTCACTAAAAAGAACTGGTTCATAAGAGTCATTTGTTCAAAAATCAGACAACACTGGCTCATAGGAACAGTTAATTTAGGAATCAGACTACAATGGACTTGTTACATGTTTCTGATTCACTAAAAAGAACTGGTTCACAAGAGTCATTCATTCGAGAATCAGACTACACTTGAAGCATTGCACGTTTGTAAATCTACTACTTTTCTTATTTAAATAAAAAAGAGAATCACCATTGACAATACTGATAATTACAAAAACACTGAAAGTATTGTTCAGATGCATTACAGCAAAAAATAATAAATAAAAAAAAATAAAATAAAAAATAGAGTAAAATAAAATAAGAAATTAATAAATATCTTAATTAATAAATAAAAAAATAGGAAGAATTTAGGAAGAAAGTACTTAATTTTCATTAATGAAGAAATAATGTCATTATCAAAATATCATAATGTACAAAGGTACTAAAAAGGCTTCGTTTCTTTTAGGCAAAATATAATTACTGAATTTGGGGTATAATGTGACCCGGACATGTTTTCATGAGATTCATCAATTTGCTGATGTTATTTTCACGACGTTATTTTTCAGAGAAGGGCTACATGTCCGCATCTCCGTCGTATGCCAGGGTCAGGGGTTTCAATCGATTATTGTTTTGTCTTCGCTGAGGTTTCTTTGGCTTTTTGCTGAGGACAAAAGAATTTAAGAATATGTGTACATGTTATCTTATGTGAAAACACATTTTATATTACATGAACATAGTATACATTATATATGCATATGCATATTATGGCACATGATACAAAAATGAAATCATGGAATATAATGTGTAAAAAAACAAGATGAAGAAAAGTCATGATGATCAGGAATAGTTCAGTCATGACTTTGGATGAAACATAATAGGTGCCCTGATAGGAGCAAAATGAGGTGTAAAGCAGCTGGACTTCATTAAAGACCACATTGACCTAATTCGTTTTTCAGCATTATTGCAACATATAATCATAAAAAAAAAAGTTGCTGCTCCAAAACCTAGTGAGTTTCCCCCATAGGCAACATTATCAAGCATAATAGATGCAAAGTCTATTCCAAAACGTAGGAAACATGATTATGCTGCCTACTGAAATACCTCACTTGGGCCTAATTCTAAGGCAATTTCACATGTATCCATCCCGGAGAAGACAATCCCAAAAAAGCATTACGACATATCAGTGGGAAAAAAACAATGATGGAGAGGGAGAGAAACGTTGATTATAAATATGGACATAAACAGTTTAAAAAGTGGACTATTTATGCACTATCACTGATATACACTACATTATATTACTACTACTATTCATATTATTATTTACTGTTAAATTTTAATTAAAATTTTAGTTCTATAATTTGTTTTCAATTTAATTTTAGTTAAGATTTTAGTATTTTTGTTGTGTTTTAAATGTCTATATAGTTTTACTTTATTCAGTTTTAGTTATTATAATATTTAAATTATTTCTTAAACTAAACAAAAATGAGAAATGTTGCAACTAGCAGAAATAAGATGTTTTTTTTTTTTAAATACTGTATTTGCATTTTATTCCAGTTATCATTTTTTTATATGCATTTTTTTTTATTTAGTCTTAGGCCCAGTCCCGTGTTAAATATTCTTTTGAGTTTTTATTATATTTAGTTGACCTATCCTGTGTTTTTTTTTAGTCTAGTTTTGATAAATGAAAAAAGTCGTATTTTAGTCATGCTGCAAATCATGATTACTGATCATAATTGTTGTCATCTGAGAAAATTTATCAGAATTATTGCAATTCATCTATATGCACAAATAAAGAGAATGTCGACTCATTACATGGTTTAATTGACCTAAATAATTTCCTCTCTACTGTGGAGTGACGAGCTGTGCTCTGAGAGATTGTTTAATTTAGCCGCAAAATTTGCTAACTAGCACGTTATTAGGAATGGTGATTGCAGAGATTCATAAAAAAACCCTTATACTCACTTCTGTTGTGGGTGAAGCTGGATCACGAATGATTTATGCAAACATAGACGCATTTATGTAAATCAGGAGGCGCATTCCCTTCACAAACAAATGTAATCCACTGCATCTTCAGCGGCTCAGATGTTGGGAGTAAATGACCACTATGTTCATTATTACATCCAGCAACACAACACCTCAATCGCTCAGTTGGAGATATTCTTGTCTAACTTACTAACTGCTCTGGCTTAGAAACAGTGGAGGTCGGACTGTTAAAGCTGATTTAGGGCGGGTCTGAGGTAAGACGCTCATGTCAATAAATTATCGTGGGAGTGGCCTCGGCTCGATTTGAAAAAGGGGATATTATTTTTACAGATTAATTAAAAACCACTGCATGGTTTTTTATCATTATAGGGTAGATCTGTACATACACTGCCAACACACATTAATGTTCAAACAACATGAAAAAGTGAACTTTGCATCCGATGACCCATTTAAGCTTCTTTCAAAACTAAAACAGCAAAATTCCTGATGTACAATGCTTTGGCAATATGTACTTAAGTATGTCATGCCAATAAAGCAATATGAACATGAATTGATTTTAATTTTAATATTTATAGTCATGTTTTTCTTTAAAAAACAAACAAACAAACAAAAACGAATAGACTACTTAACATCTACGATTGGATTTTGTTTGGATTTTTAAAACAGAAGCTCTGATATGGGGATTTTTTGACATCTGGCAACCACAATAATAAAAGTTTGTCTATATTCGTAATTATGTACGTAAATATAAATATGATTGTAATATATAATAAATATGCAAATATATATATGGATATATGTGACCCTAGACCACAAAACCAGTCATAAGGGTGAAATCTGAATAAATAAGTATTTCATTGATGTGAGGTTTGTTAGAATAGGACAATATTTGGTCGAGATACAACTATTTGAAAATCTGGAATCTGAGGGTGCAAAAAAGTCAGAATATTGAGAAAATTACCTTTAAAGGTGTCCAAATGAAGTTCTTAGTAATGCATATTACTAATCAAAAATTAAGTTTCGATATATTTAGGGCAGAATATTTCCAAAATATCTTCATGGGACATGATCTTTTCTTAACATTCTAATGATTTTTGGCATAAAAGAACACAATAATATCCATGTCTTGAAGGCAGTTTGTAGGTAGTAGGAACCAATGCAAGCTGACTAGGTTTTGCAACAGATCAACTCTTCTAAAGCATTAAACCAAAGATAGGCAGCCTACCCAGACAGCACGATTGCTTTAGCATCAGAACGTAAGGCACAGACTGCGGTGGAGGCACGAGGCAGAGGAGGCTGAGATGTCAGGACATCAGGAGCCTGTTTCTCCAGCCTTTAACTGGCTCTTGACTCTTGATTTGGCTGCTGGCACTCAGGGCAGGTGTACGTCAGCTCATGGGCATCTTGGCCCATCCATACCACCGTACCGTTGGCAGAATCTGGCGTCCCGAGCGACCGCCGGATGGCACAGTAACTGCTGCTTCATGACGATGAAGGAGGCATGGATGAGGGTGGAATGCGAGAAAAGCAAAATGCATGCATGGAGTGAATGAGAAAATGAAATGAGTGATGATGAAGCGAACGGAAAGGCTTTTTGTTCTTACCATGCGAGGTAAATCATTGACACTATAAATACCAGGAGGACAAAGACACCTGCCGCCACGCCATACACCCAAGTCTTCAGTTTTCCGTCTAAATAGGTGCAAAATATATAGCATAGGTCATTAAACTGAAGCAAAACTTTATAAAGTTGTTTGGTTAGCCTGGGTTTTATTGCCATGCCTTGGATATTTTCATGTTGACTAAAGTTAAAATACTACTATAAAAGGCTTTAGATAAAAACTCTAACTATATGGAAGCTTGTAATGGTAATTCCAACTGTGTCTTACCATTTTCTTTGCTTAAATCTTAAAAATGGGAAGTTTTAGCATGGCAATTGCGAGTTCATAAGTTTTACTTTTTTCTTTAGAATTTTAGATTTTCAGTTTAGATTCTGGAAGTTTATACCTTGTCATTTCAAATTCTAAACTAGTAAATGAGTTTATAACTCAGAATTCTGACTTTCTCTGAACTCTGAGTTTATCTCTTGCAATTCTGACATTTTTTATTTAGAATTCTTAGTTCAGATCATAAAATTCTAAATTATTTTTCTAAATTACATTTTTTAAATTACAATTCTAAATTATTATATTTTATTTCAATTATTATATTTTATTATATTTTCTAATAATTTTAAGTTAGTTTTTTTTTCTCTTTACATATTGAAATTCAGTTTTTTCCTGCCATGGAATAAAAAAAAGTCATTGCACTATTTTATCTCACAATTCAGATTTTTTTTTTCTCAGAATTGCAAGTTTATATCTCACAACTGTCAAATATAAACTAGTAATTCTGAGTGCACATCTTATTTTTATTATTATTTTTTATTTTATTATTACTTTTTCATTATAAAATAAAAAATGCCTTTTTTGCAACTTTTTATCTTACAATTCTAATTGTTTGAGTTTATATCTTGCTTTTTTCTGCAATAATATTTTATCTCACAATTTCGACTTTTTTCTCACAATTGCAAGTTTATATAGTACAATTGCAAATTATAAACTAGTAATTCTGAGCGCACATCTTAATTTTTTATAACATTTTTTGCCATAGTGTTAAATATATATATATATATATATATATATTTATTTATATATGAAGAGTTCAGATGCAAAACCAGCTAAATCCATCTGGCGTTTTTCTTTAAAATTAGTGTTTCTTTCTGGCTACTTTGTATAGGTTTCTGTGTAAGTACTGGTACTTCTGATTGGGCTGAGGCTGGAACTTTTTTTTTTTTTTTTTGACAACTTTTTATCTAACAATTCTGATAGATTGAAGTTATATCTTGGACTAGAGAAATCACAATTAAACATTTACCTGGTCCAAAGGGTTGCAGGTACCAGGTGCGTCCGGCGCGGCCAGGCTGTACCGTAGTGGGCAGTGTGGGGTTAATGGCCCGGCTGGTCTTCACATCAGCTTTCTTATCCCCTGCGGTAGGGATTTCAAGCACAGGAATGGGCGTACACTGCTCCAACGTCCCCTCGGCCGTCAGCACCTCGGTATAACCCTCCTCGCACATACATACACCCTCCTGCAGGGGGCAGCAAAGACACACAAATATGATCATGCATTCTGCTTCCTCTCAAAGCTCCTGACCCAATTCACATCCAAAATACATTTATGAACTTTCAGTTCCATCATTTTTTGTATGAAAAAAGGTCTGTGGTTAACACAAGATCAACATATTTGCATATTTTATTCTATGCCAAATAATATATCAGTGATTTTTGTAAGCTTTAATGTCCCGTAGCTTTTTCAAGACACGTTAAAGGTCGTCAAAGCAAACAAGTAAACTCATCTACCTGTACTCACTAGTCTGCTTTTACAGCCTTTAAGTCTTAAAATTGGTCTTGCAAACGCATAAAAAAGCTCACTGAGCATGCTTCAGAAATATAGATCAACTGCATCTAAAAATATAAACACAAGTACAGCTCATGACCATGATTTTCTGTTGAATTCATTATGATAATTGCAGCTAGAGCAACCGTCTGCAGTTACAGACTCTCAGATTCAGAATTACAGTAATCCCACAATCCTCTTGTGTCTTACCTCTGAGCAAAATGACTGTGGTTTGTCACAAGGTGAATCACATGACTGGTCCGTCCCTGGCAGAAGCGCTGGAGGGCATCCACCTGGAAGAAATAACAGGGCAGAGATCATTTTCAAGCTTTTGACAACAACTCGGATTGGAAGAAAGTAATCGTCAATCAGAGATGTGCATATGTTCTAGTAGTTTCATGCAAAACTACAGAAAATTGGCTTAGTTTGCACAGTACATACTGTAATATACTTCATCTAAAACCACTGTATTTAAAAGAGCACTTTGCTAATTCGTTTGTAATTATGCATGCAGCTTTTCATGAGCTCATTTATTTAGAAGCTACAAAAATTCATTTGTCACGCTGCAGGACCATTAAACATGACCTAGTGAAGGCAAAAGGGCATTTAAAAGTGGTGAAAAACTTACAAAACATGCTGATAGGACCTAAGATGTACTCACTACTTTATACTGTACATGCATATGCATTTTAACCTTAAATCTTGATGTTAATTAAAAAAATTCTACAGACACTTTATGCACTGATGACCTATAAGCAAAGGGGCTCTGATGGTTTTAGTATTTGTTATTCCTCATTGGCTGCTTATTCATGTGACTTAAACAGCACCTGTGACGTTTATTCCATCCGAGCGCTGACACCAGATCAGCTGAGGATTGCCCATCCACTGGTACTCATAACACTCACCATCTAGATGGAAATCAACAGAGTGAATATACATTCTGCACACTTTTAGACAATTGTAGAAAGACTCGATAATGGTGTTTTCATACTACCTTGTTTAAAAGTACCAAAACTATTAAAACGGTCTAAAATTTGAACCAAATGCATGGTTGAAGGTAGCCAACATTCTTCAAAATATCTTCTTTTGTGTTTGACAGAAGGAGGAAACTCATACAGGTTTGTAACAAGTGGATTGTGAGTAAATTATGCAAATGGGGTGATTATGCAAATGAGGGAGGAGGAGCATGTGTCTCACTGCTGCAGGGCCGAGACTGCCACTCCTGATCGGGGCACTGAGCGATGTTCTCCGGTTCCTGAGCGATGACGGCACGTGAACGGACCTGCACCGGGGTGAAGTCTAAACGCTGACCCTTTACGCACACACTCTGACACGGGCTCCAGTCGGACCACTCCATCAGGTAACAGTCACCTGAACAGATCAACATGAGAGTTGAGCTGACTGATAACACCTGTAAATCTATAATTTGACATGCAACAATTAATTTATTATTTTTAGTTAAAATGTAGTAAAATCTACCATTTTAAGAAAGTTGTCTACCATAGAGCATAAAAAAGCTCGGAATTACATTTAAGCTATTGAAGGGAATAATATTTTTAGATGATATATTTTAGAATAATTATCAGATTATATGTTTTTAAAACACAATTGTGGCACAAAATAATGAAAATCTCAAATAGGGTGACAGAATCAAACCGGAACTGAAAATAGTATATTACATTAAATAAAAAAATGTAGTAAATGAAATAAAAAAATAAAAACAATTGCCCAAATTATACAGCTAACTTGAAAGTGGTGACAAACAATATAGAGATAGAGTAAAAAATAATAAATAATCTTAAAATATTTAAAAAATTAAATATATAAAAAAAACATGAAATTATTTTATAAAAAAAATTATATATATATATATATATATATATATAATAGAGAGAGATAACTAATAAAAAATTACCATATTTTACAATATTAAATACATAAAAATATTGTTATTTATTATATTCTTTATATAATTTAATAAAGAAAAAAAAATAATTAAAACATTTTAAGAATTTGTAATGCACATAGTAAAAATAATTATATTATATATATATATATATATATATATATATATATATAGAGAGAGAGAGAGAGAGAGAGAGAGAGAGAGAGAGAATTTTATAAAAAATATTAAATATATACAAATATTTTATTTATTATTTTTAATGTATTTTAATTTTTTAAAATATTGTAATAATTTATATATAGTGTGTAAATAGAGATTAGGTTTGGGTCATAACAAAATGTTACATACATATATACATAAATATGTGTTTGTGAACCTGGATAAATTTTTTGTAAAACATTTTTTTTTTAGATTTATACATCATCTAATATAGAAAAATATTTGGCAAAGATACAACTATTAGAAAATCTGGAATCTGAGGGTGCAAAAATATCAGAATATTGAGAAAATCGTCTAAATGAAATTCTTAGCAATGCATATTACTAATCAAAAATCAAAAATGTACAAAATATCCTAATGGAACATGATCTTTACTTAATATCCTAATGATTATTGGTATAAAAAAATGGGTAATTTTGAAATTTGAATGTATAAATTGGTTGGTTACTGCTACAAGTATAACTATGATTCTTGGTTTTGTGGTCCAGGGTCACAAAAATCATGGTAAGATGCCTTAAAAGCGTGCATATAAAGCATAAATTACAGCATATAAATTAAAATAAAACAAAAAATCTACAGTGTTGCCATTCTTGGCCTGCTGGGGGTTCGAAAATAGTTAGTCCCAACAAAAGCCTGTTACCAGGGCAGGGTAAGGTGCAGGTTTCCTCCAGAACAATATTCTTATCTCCGTCGACGGCTTGCTCCAATCCAGCACAGAGCTCTTCCTCCACAATGCTGCTCTTGCCATCGCCAGAGCCGTCTGATACAAAGCACGACAGGTTCCGGAAACGCAGGCCCACCCCACACACCACCTCCTACAACACACATGCACACACACAGGTTCAGATGTGAGCGCAGAGCACTCATAAACACTTCCTATATCCAAAGATCAAAAGCAGGATTGAAACGGAGGAGGATCAGAGAGAATAATAGAAGAGAAGACGAGCTTGACAGCAAGATTGGAAAACAAGGTGTTGGAAGAGCGAGGAGTTCCAGCGCGGGTCGTTAACGTATTCAGAGCGTGTGCCGTTGGGCGACTGAGGTGTTTAGCTTCAGCTACTGCTCTGTTGCACAATACAGTTCAATAAACACTAAAACATTTGAATTTCACAATGGAGCGAAGCAAAGGAAAAAAATAACAGAGCAAAAGATTATAAACGTAATATAAATTAGGGATATACACCGTTCAAAAGTTTGAAAAGTTTGCTTTTTAAATCAAATTTGCGCATATCAACCAATTATTTGGTTGTAAACATTCGTGATGAGCGCGCATCCTGGTTGAAAAATCCCAGCGTAAGGAACAAGTGGATAGTCTATTTTTAATGGCATCCTGAATCATGTCTGAGAATTGATCAGAGCATTTTGTTTTGTAAAGGAGGCACAGTGTTATGGAGAGTTCACAAAGAAACTTTTGTTGAAAGACGAAGCGAAACTAGATCTGATTGCAGCTGCATCACAAACGGTAAGTAAATTATTTCATAATGGATTGTCTGGAAATACCTTTTTTTTTTTTTTTTTTATCATAAAGCAAAACACATGCAGGGGCATTAATACTGTTCCTATGCAATGACGTTAGCCAATCACAACAGTGGCCAATTCCTGACAAGCCTTAAAAAAACACACCCCTTAAAACAGGTCATTTTAGACAGACACACATATTTGTTTACATAATAAATGTGTGTGTACTGTATATGTTTAATATGTATATATAAATACACACATCCATATATATATATATATATTCAAGAAAAATATTAAACAATATTTATATAATTTATCAATTATATGGATATAAATATATACCTGTAAATATTTTCAAAATGTATACTGTATGTGTGTGTATTTATATATACATAATAAGTAAACACAAAATACACACATATATTATGTAAACAAAAACTTTTATTTTGCATGCGATTAATCGTGATTAATTGTTTGACAGCACTAATTTATTTATTTATTTTTGTGCCAAAAAAGTAAACTTTAGGGAACATATATAAAAAAATAAATAAATAAAATCCATGTCATGACCTCTTTAAAGAAATTCCAACTTTTATTTAGCAATAATGCATTAATTTAGGACATTAAGACACTAATAATATAATAATATAGTATTGCTGATAATATGATAATATATTCATTATTATAAATATTAATCTTTTCAACCTTATTTTCAAAGAATCCTAAAAAACGCATAATTTCCACAAAAACATTAAACAGCACAACTGTTTTCAACATTACTAATAATAAATGTGCCTTGAGCAGCAAATCAACATATTAGAATGATTTCTGAAGGATCATGTGACACTGAAGACTGGTGTAATGATGCTGAAAATTCAGCTTTGCATCACAGAAATAAATTACATTTTAAAATATATTCAAATAAAAAAACAGTTATTGTGAGCAGAACTTTTGTTAAAAAATCTTACCACCCCAAACCTTTGAATGTGGTACTATTGTGAACCTTACTGTGGATAGTTAGTCCAGAAAACAAATAATTTGCAGTAAGACAAATGAAGCGTGAATGTATTTCTGTGATGAAGTTTCATCTTGCAGTGCAAATTTGATGAACTCTGATCTGTGAATTTACATTCAGCCGTTTGATCTCTAAGAACGGAAAATTACCTCAACACGGCACTCGGACCAGGGGCCGTACTGCCATCTGTAACAGGGTCGCACAGGACACGGCTTCCACTGCTCCATCTGAGACGGACACGGCCTGCCGTCCCCCTGAGACGCCTGAACAACCGTCCGTCTCCTCCACATCTTCCCTGAGGAATTGAAACATAAGAGAAATAAGTTTGAGCTTCGGTTTCACAGAGAACAAGACAATTCAAAGAAATAGCTGAAATGCTTTAAAGTGAAAACTGAAAAATGATTGTTCTCTGAGAAAGGTTTGGGGTCAGTAAGATTTTTTTTGTTGTTTCTGAAAGTCTCACCAATGCTAAATTTTTTGTCTTAAAAATGTAGTAAAAACAGCAATATTATGAAATATTATTACAATTTAAAAGAAGCGTTTTATATTTAAATATATTTTAAACTGTAATTTATTTCTGTGATGCAAAGCTGAATTTTCATCAGTCTTCAGTGTCACATGATCCTTCAGAGATCATTCTAATATGCTGATTTGCTGCTCAAAAACATTTCTTATTTTCAGTTTTGGAAACAACTGAGCTGCTTAATATTTTTGTGGAACTGTGATGCTTTTTTCCAGATTCTTGGATGGATAGAAACTTCAAAAGAACAGCATTTATTTGAAATAGAAATCTTTTGTAACATTATGAATGCCATAACTGTCACTTTTGATAATGTATTGCTGAATACAATTATTAATTTCTTAAAGAAATAAAAAATAAATAAAATAACTTACAGACCCCAAACTTTTGAATGATAGTGGAGATTATGAAAATGAAAAAAAGACACAAAAGTTTTTATATTTTGGAGTGAAATATGACCTGAACTTGTTTTTGACAGATTTGGTGCTCTGCACGCACACACACACGTATGCATCTCCACACACTCATCTTTCAGTTTCTAGCTCAAGGCACGGCAGTCTCAGATAACTCGCTAGCTCATCCCACATGTGTTTAGCATAAAACTGCACACAATGCACCGCCTTCTGTCTCGCTCTGCTTTTTCCGCCTTATCTTGGAAGTGTTTGGCAGGCAGACTGTCAGTTTCTATCTAGCGCTGCTTCCATCTGTTTTCGTTGAACAGTACTTTCTTAAAGTCCACTATTTCATCTCATGTTTCCGAATTCTAGCTCCATTCTCTTTCTTTTTTTCTGCATGCACAGTTTTACAGCCTACATGCTTACCTAGTCTCAAACAGGCGAGCATGGCACTAGCAACAACAAGATCATTGTTTTTTAAAGAAACAACAAAAAAAAAGATCAAAAGTGACAGTAAAGACATTTATAGCATTTAAAAAGATTTCTATTTCAATTTATATTTATTGAGCAGCAAATCAGCATCCTAGAATGATTTCTGAAGGATTATGTGACACTGAAGACTGGAGTAATGATGCTGAAAATTCAGCTTTGCATCACAGGAATAAATTATGGTTTAACATATATTAACATAGAAAACAGTCACTGTAAATAGTAATAATATTTCACAATATTGCAGTTTTTTACTGTAGTTTTGACTAAATAAATGCACCCTTAATGAGCATAAGAGACTTCTTTTAAAAGCATTAAAAATTTGACTGACCCCAAACTTCTGAATGGTAGTGTATACCTAACGTCAATTACAAACACATTTGATAAAGCAGCAAGCTGTCATACATATGCCCGTTTTTTAGCTTTACCATCAAGGCCACAGGTCTGTGAGCACTCTGACCATGCTGACCAATCAGAGAGCTGGCAGTTGACTGGACACTCCACCGTACAGGAAGCATTCATCTGCCATTTCTTCTCTAAGCGCAGCTGCGGAAAGAAATAAGGCGTGAAAAATAAGCATTCGTGAAAAAGGTCATTCCAAAAGAGAAACATCTGAGAAGCCAGATTCTTCAACAAAAGTGACCATAAGCTCTGTGTTTCATCACACTTCTATTTATTAGGAATAACTGAGATATTCAAAAGTTTTGTGTGTGTTCTACACTAGAGAGGTTTGTAGGCCTGTTATGAAGTGAGCTGGTTGAAAACTGGGTTACAGGGTTAATATGCCATGCATATGATTTATCGCCCACAGAGTCCAATTAAAGTGACCAGAGCTGTCGGATTTTGACTGATCTTTTGCCATTTCTTTTCACATTAACCTACGGTTTAAAATGGCACAAAATAACCTTGTTTCTCTTCCACTGGATCTCAACATCATATTAGTAGATATAACACCATAAGAGTATCAGAGACTTTTTTATGTTTTAGAGGTGTTTGCTAAGGCATATTTTTGAGGAATGTACTGTTCAAAGGTTTGGGGTCCGTAAAATTTAATTTTTGGAATATAAATTCATACTTTTATTTATTAATCAAAAGTGGCAGCAGAGACATTTATAATGTTGTAAAAATATATATTTCAAATGAATGTCATTTTTTAACTTTCTATTCATCAAAGAATCATGAAAAAAAATTCCAAAATATTAAGCAGCAAATGCTGTTGTAAATTTTGCTGTTGCAAATCAGCATATTAGAATGATTTCTGAAGGATCATGTGACACTGAACACTGGAGTGATGATGCTGAAAATCTAGCTTTGCATTACAGAAATAAATGACATTTAAAACTATATTATAATTAGAATTATTTTAAATTGTTATAATAAAAAACTGCTTTCTCAAAATTTCAAATTTTCAAATGCTCTGTTTTTTTTTTTTTTTGTTTTTTTTTTAGACTCAAAAAGCATGTATAATTAATTGAAATCATGAAACTTAACTTAATTTGTTATTTTAAATTGTAATAATAAAAACCTGCTTAGTTTTTCTCAAATTCGTTTTTTTTTTTTCAAATTCTTTTTGCCCATTTTGATTTTTCTAGATTCTGTTTTAATGGTTTACAGTTTGAAAATATTACACAAAAAAACATGTATAATTTAATGAAATCATCAAACTTTACACAATTTAACAGCAATTTATTAAAAAATGTAACAAAAATGACATTTTTTAGGCCTTTTTTATTTTTTTTATTTCTCCAATTCAGTTTTATTTATTTATTTATTTAATCAAATTCTGTGTTTTTCATTAATTTTCTGAATTCCATTTTAATGGTTTCATGAAATTTTCTCTGATTAACTAATTTAATGAAAAATTAAAAATTATATTATAATATTTAATGTAATATATATACTATTTTATTTATTTCTTTTTTTTTTTCAGAAATATTGTGTTAATTTTTCTGTTTTTTTTTTTTTCCTTAAAAAATTATGTTTAATAACTATGATTAGGCCTACATTAAGCACTATATTTTTGTCACAGTTTCTTCAAGTTAAAACAAATTTTTATTTTGACAGGTTGCTGTGAAGACCTGTAAGTTTCTGTTGGTATATGACATAATAGTTTTTCTCAAAATAAACGGTAAAATATAATGGAATTATATTTGAATAGTCTTTTTGTGGCTCTGTATTTACAAAAACTAGTCCATTCCACGTTTTGATTTAAGTGTACTGACCTACTTTTGATTTATTCATCCGAAATTTGGCAAATTCCATGACATTCCGCGTTATACAGTAAATTCCATTTTTATATTTCTGAATTCTGTGCTTCTGCCCACGTTTTTAGCATTGCAGAAATCATAGGGGCCTAGTTTTGCAAACTATATATTCAAGAAAAATAATTTACAATGATAGAATGTTCACTATTCAAAATGTAACAACAGTGATGACATCATTGTAATATTGTAATATTGTGAGGATTTTTTAAAACTTTAACATTATTCCCTTATTGGTACTGGAAAAGCAACTCTAGCTACTTCTACTTCTCTGCAGTGTCTGTAAATAAATGCACAAACCTCTTCGCAGAACTTGAGGTCAACAGATTTGCCGTCACTTCTAACGCAGTCCAGCATCCTCGTCTTGAGACCGATTCCACACACGGCGTTGGCGCTTAATTGGCATGTGCTCCAGTCTAAGTGAACACACACACACACAGATTTCACCCTGCGGGTTCTCATTAAACTACACGTCTAGGTCAGAGGTTGCCAGCGTCCTCCAGAGCGGATGTTTTGAGGACAGAGTCTCAGCTCCATAAACTGATGCCACCGCTGCGCTTCGCTTTGACACTTTCGGAGGGGAATACTGAATGAAGTCTGAACAGATGGAGGAAGCAGTTCCAGTAATGATCCCAACTCTTGAATGACTCATTCATGCGAACGGCAACTCAAAACAATAAGAGAAAAGGAAGTGCCGTGTGGATAATGCCCAGACTAGAAGGACTTGAAAACTGCAGGCAGCCAAACAGCAGGACAAAAGTGTTCAAGTCAGCAAAATACGGCATTCATAACCAATTTTACTGCAGTACTGTGGTGTGAATGTTTTATGCGAATTTTTTTTTAATAGATTTTTTTATTAATTGGAATCATTAGTGTCACAATAACTTTAGAAAGAATACAGTTTGGTAAATCATTTGGGAAAGACTGCTATAAATATTACTATTTTATCATTTTAATGTAATGTAAAATATAAAACTATTATAATTGTTATTTTTTTTTATACTTTTTATTTGTTCATTTTACAGTGAAATATTACGATACTATTGTATACTATTTTTTTGTTTTTATTTAGAAAAGTATATATTTTAGTTAGTAGTAGAAGTAGCAGTAATAATAATAATAGTAATAATAATGCTAATTTAAAATTTGAAATATTTAGTAGAATTAATCCTTGTTTTATAAGGCTGGACACTGCCAATAATACATTATATATATATATATATATATATATATTATTCTTAAATACTTTTTTTATTTTAAAATTTGTTTCATTTTGTTCTGCTTGAAAAAGGCCTCCTTGTTTGTAAGGCTGCACATGGCCAATAATAAAACATTAATTTGTATATAATTCTTAAATAGATGATTTTTTTTATTTTAAAGGGAAATATTATGATATTATTTCTAATATTCTACAAATATTTCCTATTTTGTTTTTATTTTATTTAGAAAAGTATATATTTTAGTTAGTAATAGTAGTAGCAGTAATACAATAATAATAATAATAATAAGTATGTAAGGCTGCACATGGCCAATAATAAAACATTATATATATATATATATATATATATATATATATATATATGTATAAATAAATAAATAAATAAATATATATATATATATATATATACACACACATACATACATATATGCATAGGACATCTGGAATCTGGATTATTTATTTATTTATTCATTTATTTATGATTTACATTCAATTAGATGTTTTTTCGTTGCAGTTTTGGTGTACTCACCGGTGATGTTGTAACTGTAGTGAAAGCAGTTGCGGTTTAGGAGGCAGGGCTCGGTCTGCATGCTAACTGGACAGTCCTCTCCATCTTTAGGCAGACGTAGGGCAAACGCCGTCCTCTCCCGATCTCCTCTTCCAGAACACGGCTTTAAGAGGCCGATAAAACAGACTGCTGTTCATTCACATTAAAGAGCTCATAATTCTCTCATATTTCTCCTCAAGCTGTTCATTTACCGCCTAGCAAGTGACCTGCTCTGATTTTTTTATGCCACTATTTATGCCTCAATGTCAGTTGGCTCGAACTGAAATCATATAAACCCAGGATAAAATGATGTCCCTGTTACCATAAGCCAAAAAATGTTATTGCCCAGATAGATCAGATTTAAGGGGTTTCTGAGACATGTCTCAGAATGTCTCAGATCCTTGGGATAAAATAAAATCAGTGTTGTAATTGTTAATCAATGTTGCTATTGTTTTTATTGTTTTAAAACTTAAATGTTGTCTTGACAAATAAGTAAAATGAATATCTTTTTTAAAGATATTAAAAAGACTGAATCTATAATTAAAGAACTAAATTACTAAAATAAATAAAAAAGCAATAAATGAAAGCTAAACAGATATTACAAATAACTAAGAAAAATGACAAAAGCACATAACAAAAATACTAAAACGCCAAGTAAAATTTGAGTTTTGAAAACATAAAAATAAACGGCAAATCAAAATATTGTGCATAACCATAAAAAATAAAGTGGATAGCAGCTAAGTTGATTTGTTCTGAGAAATATTTGAGTTTACATTGAGATCTTTTAATTCCAGACTTGAGATTACTCTTTTCTTAGAACAACTGAGATATTACAGAGATCAAATCAATGCAGAGATGCAACCCTAGTGTGAACAGGGTTTAAATAGAGTAGCGCTAATCCTGACCAGGTCACATGAGGTCCAGGAACTCCAGTCAGACAGCACACAGTCCTCAGGACAGGGCAGTCTGCTCTCCCTCGTGCCCTGTGGCATCTCCTCTGGATCGCACAGATAGTCCTCCACCGCATCAGTGGGACCGTCCACTGTGTTCAGCATACACCTGCAGGACCAGAAAGATGAGCACAGTACAATGTCAGGGTGTTATGGATGGAGTAACAGTACAATAAATATGAGGAAAGGCATCTTTGACTCTCACCTGACTCTTCTGGTCTGAACGCCCTCGCCACAGTTCTCCTTCAGATCCACATTACTGACCTTCCACACGCTCCAGGGTTCAGCTACCCAAATATACTGACTGCAGTCACTCACGCACGGGACCACCTCATAGACCTGAAACACAAGGCCACCAACCACACATATACAATCATACACAATCCAACACTTCTCACTAAAAGAGTTGAGCTGGTTTGAATAAAAAGAGCACAATAAACTGTTCAATGAAATGTCAAAGTATATATTACTGTATATGAGCTGCTTTATGTCCTATTCAACGGAAATGTACTAAATTGTACTATGTACTAAATTTAATATGAACAATTGCAGTTTTTTGTTCACACTAAAATGTGGGACATTTCTACAAGCAGTTTAAAGCTCTGATTTTTCTGTGATATATTTTTTTTTTCTAAAAGGAAAAATAAGAATATTAAAAAAAGAAAAGAAATATATATAAATCAATTAAAATTAAAACAATAAACCCAACAGAATATTAATTCAGCAGATGGTCATAAGTAAGTAAATAAATAAATAAATAAATACCCATTAAAAGTAAAAATTAAATACAGAAACTAAATAAATAAATAAATAGATACATACATAATGTAAAACAAAAGAAAACCACCAGAATATTAATTCAACATATTGTCATAACTAGATCAATAACTAAAGTAAAATAATTTGAGTGAAAATAAATAAACCCAATGGAATATTAATTCAACAGATGGTCATAAATAAATAGATAATTAAACAAACAAACAAACAAACCCAAACAAATAAATAATAAACAAACATTTCAAAATAAAAGCAAAATTCAACAGATAATAATAAATAAATAAATAAATAAGCACTAAAAGAAATAAAAAGCTAAATTAACTACAGAAAATAAATAAATAAATAAAACATTTTTAAAAAGCAGGTTAAATTAATTACATGAAAATCAATTAATCAATCAATTTATTAAAATTAATTAATCAATCAATTAATTAATTAATTAATTAATTAATTAATTAAAATTAATCAAACATGTAAACAAAAAGAAAAACACCAGAATATAAATTTCACATATTGTCATAATTAGATCAATTACTAAAGTGATCTGAAGTAACTACAGAAAATAAATAAATAAATGAATAAATAATTAATCAATCAATCAATCAATCATTTATGTCAAAACAAAAACACCAGAATAATAATTCAACATATTGTCATAATTAGGTCAATTATTAAAGTGAAAAATTCTAATAATTTAAGTGAAAATAAATAAATAAACCCAACGGAACATTAAATAGATGTACATAAACAAATAAATAAACACACAAATAAATAAATAAATAATAAACAAACATTTAAAAATAAAAGCAAAATTAACTACAGAAAATAAATAAATACATAAATAAATAAATTAATTAATTAATAAATAAAACATGTAAGACAAAACAAAAACACCAGAATATTAATTTAACATATTTTAATAATTAGATCAATAACTAAAGTGAAAAGCTTCTAATAATTTGAGTGAAAATAAATAAATAAACCCAACAGAATATTATTTCAACAGATGGTAATAAATAAATAAATAAATAAGCACAAAAAGAAATAACAAGCTAAATTAACTACAGAAAATAAATAAATAAATAAATAAATAAATGTAAAAAAGAAGATCAATTAATCAATCAATTAATTTATTTAAGATATTAATTTAACAGAGTAAGTCAAAACAGTAACACTGATTCAAGTGTGCCAGTTGTCAGCGTGCCATAGCGTTAAGGTGAGACAAAGCATTTTCGTAAGGGATGCAACTTTTCATGGTAGGTTTATAGTTTATCTAGTAGTTCTTGCAACAAAAACATGGGATTTGTGCCTCTAATGCTTTAAAATAGTAATCTCACACCAAAGTGACAAACACAACAACATATAATGCATTAAAAGACATTTAAAAAACTCTGGATGAGAAATGTAAAAACGAAGAAAGAAAAGTGTTTTTACCTGTGCCTGTGGCCAAGCAGCATTAGTGGAGAATTAGAGAAAAATGTCATTAGAACATCTGCGTCTAGAGACCAATAATAAAAAAACATCATATTCAGTTAGGAATGCACTTCTTATTATTGTTTCTGTTTAAGAAACGGGAGCGCTTAAACTCAACATGAAATACAGCTTACAAAACCAGAAATGTCTATTAAGAAAATAAACATAAACACAGAGGGTTTTTTTTTTTTTTTTTTTTTTTTTTTTTTTTTACCTCTAACCACCCTAAATAATCTGTTGATCAATAAAAGGAGAGCATTTAATCTCAACATATTAAACCAAATCCAATAACGCATATTTGTCAAGAGTAAAGACCACAGAAACGCTTTGATGTGGAGTCATCTATTTCTAGCTAATCTCAGTTAGAAAAAAAAAATTAGAGATGAAAAGACAAGAATTTCTGAATAATTTGAGATTCACTTGTGAACCTATTTTTGGATTTTCACTGTATAATCAAAGCTAACGGTCCCAGAGAATGAGGGAAACTTTGAACTCTGTTTCAAAGACTAGTGAACTGCCTATGTAGGCAGTATTTTAAGATAATATAGGTGCGTTCCTATGCCTCAAGCAATGACAAATTAGCATGCTTGACACCTTCTTTTGGACAAAATTTTAAGGCAGCACTTTATGTATCCTTTTGCAATCCCATAATATGCTCAATCCAAACTACACCCATGGGGGATGAGGCAAGATAAATGATTTTAAGTATACTTATAATTTATTCAGCATCAAAAAGTAGCAATAAAATAGTTTAATCCAAATAAAAATGTATTATTTAATACAGTATTTGTATGTGCTATATCACTGATATACTATACAGTAGATTATGCTAATATTTTTAATTTGTGTATTTTTAAATGTTCTGTCTTTAATTTTTTGTTAGTTTAAGCAATTTAGTTGTTTTTGTCATTTTTATTTGTTTTTCTTTAGTAGTTTTATTAATTGTATTTATTACTAAAATTATTTTATTAATTAATTTATTAGATTTAGTTTTTTTATTTTCAGTTATTTTAGTACTTAAAGAAAAGCTAAACTTTATTTCACGTAACATTTTTTGTTTGTTACTTTTAATTAACTATAATAACACTCACTGTAAAAAAAAGTTGTTTTAACTTAAAATAATTTGTTACCCTGCTGCCTTAAAATTTTTTAGTTTAGTCAACTAAAATATTCCAGTTGTCACTTAACATTAAGCAATCATTAAGTGTCAATTAACATTAAGTAACTTGAAATTTCAAGTTGACTCAACTAAACATTTTAAGGCAGTAGGGTAACAAATTAATTTATGCCATTTAACATTTCATATCTTCAAAATTCTTTCCTCCATGCATACGGACGCGTGGTGTTTACCTGGTTAAGGTGGTCCAGTTTTGGACAGGGTCTTCCTCCATTGTAAGGCTTTTCTCTGAGCCATTTTGAGCGAACTTTGACCCCACTGCCACAGGATTTACTGCAGCGTGACCAGTTGGACCATTCGCTGAGTTTACAATCAGACGGGCAGGGGACGATGCAGGCCTCCTCGATATACCCTGAAAAACAGTACTGGTGGTCAATATGTATGTGAAAAAGGGAACATAAATACAAAACTGTGGCTGCTCATTTTACATGTCATATCTTGATATTTATTGGGATTTTTTGATGTTTTGTATTGCCTAATAAATAAATAAATAAATAAATTAGAAAAAAAAAGTTTCACGATACCCGCTCCATCCCGATCTGAATCTAAAGATTCATAAACATGCATTGAAGTCCGGAACTGAATCAAAAGATTCACAATCCATGCTCCAAAGTTTAAATCAGAATTAAAAGATTCATGAATCTGCTCCGAGGTTTCGATCTAAATTAAATGATTCTCAATCCGTGCTCCATAGTCCCGATCTAAATAATGATTCGTGAACCATTATTTTAGATCGGGACCTTAGAGCACAGATTGTCAATCATTCAATCCTCAAAACGATTCACAAATGCTCTCCAAATTCCTGATCTGAAACAAATTATTTGAAATCCACGCACCGAAGTTCAGATCTGAATCAAAAAATTCACGAATCTGCTCCGTAGTCCCGATCTGAATAATGATTCGCCAACCATCATTTCAGATCGGGACCTCCGGGCACAGATCACAAATTATTTCATTCTTGAAATGATTCGCAAACCCGCTCCACAGTCTAGATCTGACACAAATGATTTGTAATCCGTACTCTGAATTTCCGATCTGAATCAAACGATTCACAAATCTGCTCCGAACTTCCAATCTAAATTATATGATTCTCTGAACTTCGGAGCAATTCCTCAAATCATTTCGAGAATTTAATGATTTGCAATCCGCACACCGAAGACCTCGGAGTGCGGATTGCGAATTATTTAATTCTCGAAATGATTTGGGAAACTTCTCCGAAGTTCCGATCTGAATCAAAAGATTTATGAACCTGCACCCAAGTCCCAATCTGAATCAAAAGATTCACGAATTTGCTCCAAAGTTCTGATCTAAATCAAATGATTCACGCTCTGTAGTCCCGATCTGAATAATGATACACACACCATCATTTCAGATTATGTACTTTGGAGCACAGATCCTTTAATTTGCAGAATGATTTGTGAACCTGCTCCGAAGTCCAGATCTGAATCAAATGATTTGTGATCCACGCTCTGCAGTCACGATCTGAATAATGACTCACGAACCATCATTTCAGATCTGAACCTCAGAGCACGGATTGCGAATCATTCAATTCTGATGACTGAATGATTTGCGAACCTCTTCCGAAGTTCCGATTTGAATCAATAGATTCATGAACTCGCATCTGAATCAAAAGATTTTCGAATCTACGCCGAAGTTCCAATCTAAATCAAATGATTTGAACTCTGCGCTCCATAGTCCTGATCTGAATAATGATTTGCAAACCATTATTTTTGATCAGGACTTCGGAGCACGGATCACAAATTCCCGAATCATTCAATTTGCAAACTAATTCACGAACCTGCTCCGAAATCCCTATCTGAATCAAATGATTTGCGATCCATGCTCTGAAGTTCCAGTCTGAATCAAAACATTCACAAACAGTCAAAACATTCATCAAACAGATCGGTTCTAGGGTAACCGACTCACTCAACTGATTCGGTTTGTCTGTTCCTCCACTTTTCGCGTCTTCAGCTAAGTTTACATGACACTGTCAGTACTACTGCTGGCTTAGCCCGCTAGTTCTGTGACATTAAGCGAACAGAATATGATGTTTACAAATGAAATATCCATATTTCCATTTCAAAGATAACATCCAACACAAAGCTATGAACATATTCATTACTTCATTCATTATGAAGTAACTGGTTTACTGCTTACTAGTGAAAACACTCCATTATAATGACGGGCTGCATCTCAAAATGCATGTCAGATGAAAACATTGTGCATCATGGTTGTTTGTAGCTTAATTAACTATATTTGTAATAGTTCGATCACTGCAGTTGAGCTGAGCTGAGTATGTTTTAGAGCTGATACCTTTTCTGGTTAGGGGTGTCAAGAATAAATAAATATGGCACTAAAACCACCAGTAGGTGGCAGCAAGTCCCTGTTTTAATGAATGACTCATTGGATCATTTACTCAAATGATTCATTCAAAACAGCTGATTCATTAAGAAAAAAGAAAAAGGAAAGGGAAAAAAAGGAAAAGGAGAAAAAAAAAAAAAAAAAAAAAAAAAACACACAGGGTAAGGGAGACGTGGGCATGGCAGCCTGGGCATTACACTGGACTGATCCGTGCCGAACGTCATACCTTTTTAATGCATCACAAAGCAACTGACACACACTGCATTTCAAGGCTGATTATATAACTTCCACCTCCTCCTCATATACTCACATAATTATTGGTGTTGTTTTACCTCTTTCAGTCTTATTATCACTATGGTGATAATGTTAATAGTGATGATAATTATTATTATTGTTGTTATTATTATTATTGTTATTTTGATGATGATTATTATTAATATTAATATTGTTATTTTGTTTTTGTTTGTACTTTATTATTATTATTATTATTATTGTTATTGTTATTGTTATTGTTGTTATTATTATTATTATTATTATTATTATTATTATTATTATTACTTTCCTCTGCGTCTTGTCTCTATTTCTTTTCTCTTCCCTTCATCTTCTTAGACATCTTTTTCTACTGTCTGTTCCTCTTTCTTTTTTCTCTTTCTCTATCTCTTTTTTTTTTTTTCTTTCTTCTTCTTCCTGCTCTTTCCCTCTCTTCTAATAATAATGATTATTATTATTGTTATTATTATTATTATTATTATTTTTATTATTATTATTGTTAGTCCTCTTCCTGATTCCCAAAAACCCCCCCCCTCACCTCCTCATTACTATCATTAATATTATTACTAATAATTTTGTTATCATTACTATTACTACTGTTCTGATTTATCCTACGGTTATCTTATTATCATTACTATATTGTCATCTATTGTTTCTGTGTGCTTCATGTACTGTGACATATCCACCCAGTTATCTTTATATGCAAACACACACACACGCACACACACACACAAATGCACACATCTGACAGTTCCTGAACCATTGATTTTGTATTGCCTGTCTGTTTTTTTTTTTTTTTTTCTCTGTTTGTTTGTTTGTTTTGTTGGTTTATTTATCCCTGTTTGAGATCCCAATTTATGTACATCTTGCATATTCTAATAAAAAAAAAAAAAAAAAAAGAATGAAGCAAGTGACTGTCTTTATGAATGGATCATTGAATCATTGACTCAAATGATTTGTTCAAAAACAGGTTCATTCAGAAACTAAACACTGCAGTGTTTCTCTGAGATGCACTTATGTTCTGCTCCAGTTTTTGTATAACTGTTGTATAAAATTGGTTATAGCACATTTGCAATCACGCTTACACAATAATATTTAGGAAACCAGCACTGTTGCTAACCCAGGATCAGGTAGTCCAGCTAAACTTGGACTAGCTAATGATTATAAATAACCATCAAGAAACCAAGCAAAACAACCATGAGATTTAGCTGGATTTTCCTGCAGGGTAATGATAAATTGAACAGACTCGCTGATTAAACATGCCGCTTTGAAGTGGTTTTAAATCTTGATTAAAAATGAAAAGCAAGCTTGTACCTTGCAGAGAACATTATGAGGTGCATAAAAAGTGTTCAAGCAATTGGTATAAATAGGCATGTTTGGAGCCGCAGTATTTGTGTGGAGAGTTGGCTGCGGGGTCAGCGAATGTGATATGCTTTAGCGGCTAATGCTGAATTTTATTACTGCTGTTTGCTCAAGCCATGTGTACTTCCTACTCATTTGGCTCAAGAGGATCTGGCTTTTCCAAGTACATACTGCAGGCCCAATAAACACACACACATTATGTTGTCTCTGAACACCATATCCTTCACAGCAGCCTTTCAAGAGCGGCCAACACTTGGCTCAAATGTGGAAATCGCTGCTTCCAAAATACTCTGGTAAATAATACATTATAAAATGGATGCTTCTGGAAGCTGATTGGTCAGTTCAGTGTTCCAGTCATTCATAAGCACATGATTAAAACAGCTATGATGTCAAACATATGCTCACCATATCACTGCACAACACCCACAGAGATTATTAACCTCAGCTTACATGACATGTGCTAAATCTTTAAGCACAGGGTTTATAATACATGTGCTTAATGTGTAAAATTTGTTTCCTTAATATTTTAATGTAGATTAATAACAGATAAGCATGCATTTAAAAGCATACACACACACACACACACACACACATACACATAAATATAATATTGTTGTGCTTCTTGGGTGTTGATTGCTTTGCACAGCTTGTTTTGATACAAAAATAAGAGAAACACTTGGACGAAGGTCAGACTGACTGTTTTCAACCTTGTTTTTGTTTCCTAAAACAACCAACTGGCCAGTTTTATTTGTTTTATTCCTTGCCAAAACCAATTATTACAAGCATTTGGCGCTTGCTGAGTGTTCATTTTGGACTCTGCGTGCAACTGTGTGAAACTATGGTGCTAATGACGACATGAGTATCATGCATCAGAACAGTTTAATGAGGAGACTAGATGTTATTTAATAAAATATATTTTGTATATAGAAAATTAAGCCTTTTTAGGACCTCTTAATTTTTTTTTTTTTTTTTTGCATTTTATTTTCTTGACGATTAACATTGTAAAATGATATATATATATATATATATAATCATTTTACAATGTTAAGCGTATATATATATATATATATATATATATATATATATATATATATGATTATATATATATATATATATACATAAAATTATACATTTAAAATTTGTATATAAAAAAATAAAATGATAATAATAATATATTTAATATGTAACACACACACACACACACACACACACACACACATATATATATATATATACACACACACACATGTAATTAACCTTTGTTAATGGTACAACACTTTTTGACATTGTAGAATATCTAAAAGTAAATATCTAAGAATATCTAAAAGTAAAATCATTTTGTTTAAATAAAATAAATCAATCCAAAAAATACAATTATTAATAAACCAATTAATTTATTTAAATGTACAATTAATAAAATCAAATAAACTGTTATATACTGTACAATGTTAAAATACACTGAAACCAATTAAAAAAATATAAGAAATTATTATTATTTTTTTTTATTATGGCTCAGCCTTTTTAAAATTCAAATAATGTCACAAAGCAAAACATCTTAGAACCTAAAAGTCCTAAAATAGACATCAGTTTCTTATACATAACATAACTTTTTGTTTCTTTCTTTGAAAGCCAGACATATTCTTGACAGGTTTTGTGAGATTCCCTCAAATACCTTAGTCCTAATTTAGCTGAACACCAGCTCTACCTGACATTTAAAACGTGGCACATCTTGTGCTCCTAACAAGCAATTTGAACACAAGCCGTGAAACATGTACCTAAATGGGTTTCTGATTGAAAAATCAAAGCAATTAATCAGAGACCTCTAGGCTGAGTTTCACAGCCTCTTCTCCCTCGTGGTCGCCCGCCCGAACGATTAACCAGGATCTGACACGGCCGTGACGGGCCGGAGGAGATAGATACTGCAGCGACCCAAAATACCCTGCACAGTCACAATGCATCTGTATAAAGCGGCTCCGCCGTCTCTTCTGCCCCTCGGTGTTAAGACATGCCAGGCCTGTTACACGGCTAACACAGAGGAAACGCCCTTTAGGTTGAGAAAACAAGGCCTACTGGCCATGTGCTGACCATTTGACCCAACACGCAACATTCTCTGTCTCTACAGCCACTTCAGAGAGAGACCGTTGCGTGTTGGGTCAAATGGTCAGCCATCGGCCTTCAAACATGGCGGATCTCGTGTTACTCTTTTGTGCCCGCAGTGACCTCATTCCTTCAACACATCCATATCCTGTCTGAGTTCTGACCCCTGAAACAGCAACACACACAGATGCACACTAAAGAGTGAGTCATCAGAGGAAAAAAAACAAGTTACTTGCACAGTTTCTTACTCTGAAAGCCTTAGGGAACAGCTCAAATTCTGTCAAAAACAGCCTGCTCCAGTACACTTGGAAAATAGAACATAAATCATACAGTACAGAATAGTCAAATCGCTTTTATTTCTATAGATATTTATACAAAACAGATCGGGTCAAAGCAGCTTCACAGCAAAATCATTTGCTGCATGTAACTCAATTATTCAGCTTTAAAAGACAATAATGCTATTAATTAACTCAAGTAAGTTTAGTGTTGGTTCAGTTCAGATCAACAACTGACTCATACTGAATGTTTTTGGGTTTAACAGTTTATAATTAGGCATGACTGTGTAGGGTATCAGAGCGAATCAGACAAACTGAAGATTAGATCAGAACAATGCTGAAACCAAAGAGCCAAATTCCACAAAGACGCCCAGGCTGACCAGACAACGTCATAAATCTGTCCATGATACCCTGGCACCAGCCAGCCTGAAGTAAGCCCAACCAACCAACTCCTTCACAGCTTTGAACAACTTGCAACATTAACACAAAAGAACACAATTATTGATAATTCCAAGTCAGAGAGAAGATTGTCCATTTTGGAGCAAGAAACCCAAAATTAATGGTCAAAGATCACGAGGAGACCAGACCAAGATTCCTTCTAAATTCTTTTGTTCCTCAGAACATGCCCTATGTCTTTTTGCATAAATCTGCACCAAAATGATGCTTAAAAGGACTTATAAATGTATAACTCCCTACTATGTATGTTACCCACACATTTGTCTATTATGTTCTAGTCACTCGTTGTGTATGTCCTTTTAATAACTATTGAATAAGTTTTATATTTGTGTTTGGTATGTATGAGTTTGAAAATTCATGCTTTAAACGTTTCTATCATTCAGTTCTTTGTAAAATGTATGGTATTCTTGTTATAGAAATCATGTCCAAATTATACTCTGCAAGACCGGGAAAATTCGGACCATGTGACTGATAACGTGTAGATTTATGTTTTGGGAGTAGAAACATAAGAATATCCTGAGTTAAGACAACATCTAATTAGTCAAGACACCATTTTGGGATGTGTCCAAAGTAGGGCTGTGTATTGGCAAGAATCTGGCGATATGATACGTATCACGATACAGGGGCTGCGATACGATATGTTGCAATACACTGCGATACTGTAAACAAGGCAATATATTGGGATATTTCTTATTTTAAGAATAGGATATACTTTAGGGAAAGCTGTAATTAAGAACACACCACCATATTCAAACCTTAGCAAAACGTTCAGTTCAAAAAGTTCAAAAGATCAGTCCCTGTAACATTCTTATTGAATTACTTTTTGTGCAGTACAAGTAAAGGGGGAAAATAAAATGCCTTTTTAAATGTACAAAATGTAAGCTTTTATAAACAGACTGTATATATTTTTAGACCCTGCTTTAAAGCTTCACAGTTTACATTTACAATTGTAACATACAAATGCACTGGCATGTTTTAAGATCAATCAGTGCAAGTTTCTTTCAGCTGAAACTGCTCAGACTCACATTTTAGTCTGGGACTAGGCTTAAAGGGGTCATCGGATGCCCATTTTCCACAAGTTGATATGATTCTTTAGGGTCTTAATGAAAAGTCTATAATATACTTTGGTTAAAAATTCTCAATGGTTGTGTAAAACAACACCCTTTTTACCTTGTCAAAATGAGCTCTGCAAAAATCATCTCATTCTGGTTGAGGCTGCTTTAAACGCAAATGAGCTCTGCTCCCCCGCCCCTCTCTTCTCCCTGTGGAGTGACGAGCCTGTTTACTTTAGCCGAATTAGCTGCGTTTAGCCGTTAAACTTGCTAACTAGCACATTATTAGGAAAGGCGATCGCAAAGATTCATAACCCTTATACTCACTTCTGCTGTAAGTGAAGCAGGATCACGAATGATTTGCGTGAACATAGACGGATATATGTAGATTGGGAGGCCCATTCCCTTCACAAACAAATGTAATCTACTGCATCTTCAGCGGCTCAGATGTCGGGAGTAAATGACGACCCATACGTTCATTATTATATCCAACACCTCAATCGCTCATTTCTTGTCTAACGTACATCCCTGCTCCGGCATCAAAACATGGAGGTTGGACTGCTACAACTGATCTTAGGTAAGATGCTCATGTCAATCAACTATCGTGGGAGTGGCCTCTGTTCAACTTTGTACACCAAAGCGGGTGCAGGAACTATTCTTTCATCCTCCATTACTAGCAGTGAACTACATTAACAATAACATTAGTGGCATGCCTTTATGCTAATATTTCCTGTCACTGTTTAAGTTCAGAAATAAGAAGACTGCCATCTAGCGGTCAGGATATAAACTCAAAACGAAGCATCTGCCATGAATCTAGTATGATTTTTTAAAAAATATCGACATTTTGTTTTTGAGAATTGATACAGTATCGGCAAAAAAAATATTGCGCTACTCACGTATATCTATATTTTCTTACAGCCCTAGTCCAAAGCTGAGTTTAAAAGCTCAGGACACCATACAATTCAGCTTTTAGTTTGTTTTTTTTGCCTTCACTTCTAGCCATGCTTTTTGCCATCACTTTTGCCTCCACTTTTTGCGTTCTTTGAGCGCTTCCTGGCTTGCACGCCAGCCACTCCTCTAAAAACAAAAACAGGAGATCATCACATTTCTTTCTTTTACTTTAATCTTTTTCTTTCCATTGAGAGTTTCATATTCGTAAGTTAAGTTTTGCTGCTAAGCAACTTTAATCAATGTACATGACTCCATCCTCCAGCAAACGCCCAAGACATCACTTCAAATGACCACAAACTTCCAGCCAATCAGCAACCTTGGGGAACCCCTTTCTGCAACAAAGTCATCAAAGGGAATCCCTTAACATAAAGGCAACGCAAGTACAACCTCCAGATTCTAGCTGAACTGGTGCATTTGACATAAAGTTTAATAGCCTCATTGAGAAACCCATTGCGGGGTTGATTAGATGATTTAACGTTGTTTAGGTCTCAGCAATTGCATATGTTGCTATAAACTTGGGATTTCATATTTTGACTCTTCTTAGCTCATTCTTTCCTCACTTTTTCTCTTTCTGCAACCTGTGTGAATACATGTGTCTATGTGTTAGATGTTAGATTAGTTTATATGTCTTAGATTTATCCAATAAAGTCTTATTTATACTGAAAAGAAAAGTATCTTGTGTTTTGTGCTAATAAATAGTGTTTTCACTATATTTTGGATAGTATTTGGATATCCATTGCAGAGTTGATGTTATACAGCTCGTTCCATGAATCACTGGCCAATTCATTGATCCGCCGTAGAACGAAGATTCTGTTCAAATTCCCTATAAAATATTAAATAATTCCCTTTGAGCTAAATTGACCAGTTTCCCTTACAACCGTATGTTCATTTTCCAGTGAACTAATCTTTTGAATCAGGCTGTGAAAAACAAACCATAGTCTTTAAAGTTTGTGAACACAGCATTAAACTTTCATGTTAAAAACATGTTAAAGAGGACATATACTGAAAATCAGACTTTCTCCATGTTTAATCGGTATAATCGGGTCCCCTGTGCATCTGCTGACCCAGAAAATATGAAAAAGGACAACCCAGTAACTTCTGGTAAGCCTTTCTCCGCAAGTATGTGAAAACACAAGCTACTCAGATTTCGACAAGACGTGGTAATGGGATCTTCTTATAATATTACAGCCCTTTAATCTGCACATTTCCACCCACGGCGCCGCCATTGTGTTGTGTACCAGTTCTAATGCCATGGTGAAAGTTTAAAGAGAGCATGTTAACTGTTCTGTCGTTGGCTGCACAGATGAGCACAGAACACTATTTAGAGTCCCAGTCTCAGAGGAGACAAGAGAGTAGTGCATTTATTGATTTATTTACTGTATATTACACTGCTGCCACACAGATATAATATAAACATGCAATTTCTTTCCCAGCTGTTTACGTTCTCAGACATAACCGACTGTTTTTGTAACTCATGTGTTTTTAACATAAACTTGTGTGTATTTGACCGTTTAAGCGCAATAAGACATGAAAGACAACTTAGTTTAGTAATGGCATTCTGCTTTCTGAGTGTTTGCTTCAGATGTGTGTGCTCAGAAAACCCTATAGCAGAAGTTTAAACTAATATGGTTTAAAACGCATGATTTCAACGCGATAGATATAAAAATCAAAACCAAACAGTTTTTTTAAGCAGAATATCTGCGATATGAGCTTTAAAGGCACGGCCCTATTCTGGAAAAGGGGGTAGCAGCTCATTTGCATTTAAAGAGACATGCACGCCTGTTTCTGCTTCTACTCAAAATGGGCATTTTCAAAATGATATAATAAACGATCTGTGGGGTATTTTGAGATGAAACTTCACAGACACATTATGGGAACACCTGCGACTTTTATTACATTTTGTAAAAAGGGGCATAATAGGTCTCCATTAATATTTTATTCAAGATATTTTTCTTACACTATCTTATGCTCACCAAGCCTGCATTTATTTGATCATAAACACAGTAAAGACATTAAAATGGTGAAATATTATTATTATTTTAAATAGCTGTTTTGCATTTGAATCTTTGATCTTTTAAAATGTATTTTATTTCTGTGACGCAAAGCTGAATTTTCAGCATCATTACTCCAGTCTTCAGTCACATGATTCTTCAAAAATCATTCTAATATGCTGAATTGCTGCTTAAGAGATATTTATTATTATTATCAATGTTGAAAACAGTTGTGCTGCTTCATATTTTGTGGAAACCATGATAAATGATAAACCATGATAAAAACAAAAAAAGAAAAATGTTACCGACAGCACGCACATATATTGTGCAGAAGTTGTCAATTTTTTTAATAATTTCATTATATTTATCAATTTGTGCAGTATTTCATGAATTATGTTACTAAATTTAGAACCAGCATTCGAATGTATAAACTATATCTTTTATTACATTGCATTTCCTAATACATTTTTTTTCTAAAGATTTTGTGGGCTTTGATAAAAATCACATTGATAAAAAAAATACATATATTCTTTATAATAAACACAGTGAATAAGTTGGTAAATGTAAATAACTAAAAAAAATATAAAGAGTACATTTAGAAAAATCTTATTGACCCAAAAAATGGTAGTTTCAGTAATCGGAAGTAAATACTAGACTTACTTGTGCTGCATTCAAGTTAGACATCAGAAAAACATTCTGAAATAAACAAGCATTCATGTTTAGCTCTCTTTTGGAGTAAAGAAATAAGAGCATTTAACGATTCACTTAGTAGCCTGAGGCAGCATGTAAGACAGAGATTTCTGTTAAGAGGAGCTGTAGTGATTAACTGAGCGAGTGTGAGAGAGAGAGAGAGAGAGAGAGAGAGAGAGAGAGAGAGAGAGAGAGAGAGAATGGCTCCGTTCCAAAACCTAGTGAACTGCCTTCTAAGACACATTCTTAAAGGAGAAGTCCACTTCAAAGATTCACATATAATGTACTCACCCTCTTGTCATCCAAGATGTTCATGACTTTCTTTCTTCAGTCGTAAAGAAATTATGTTTTTTGAGGGAAAGATTTTCTCAGTATAATGGACTGATATGGTGCCCCGATTTTGAACTTCCAAAACGCAGTTTAAATGCGGCTTCAAACAATCCCAAATGTGGTAGTAAACGATCCCAGCCGAGAAAGAAGGGTCTTATCTAGCGAAACGATTGGTTATTTTCATTAAAAAAATACAATGTAAATACATTTTAATCTCAAATGCTCGTCTTGCCTTTTTCTACATGAGCTCTGTGTATTCTGCCTCAAGACAGTTAGGGTATGTCGAAAAACACCAATCGTATTTTCCCCCTCAACTTCAAAGATCATCGCTGCAGAAGTTCCGACCCAGTTTTTGCAACATGAACATGCAAAGAAGATCAAACACCCTTGACAAAAAAGGTAAAACAGCAATACAGGATGATTTCAAAGTTGAGGGAGAACATGAGATGGGAGTTTTTCGACATACCCTAACTGTCATGAACCGGAAAGTTCAGGCAGAGTATGACAAGACGAGCGGTTGACATCAAAAAGTGTATAAATTGCATTATTTTTCTTAAAATAACTGATCGTTTCGCTAGATAAGACCCTTCTTTCATTTTGGAAGTTTAAACTTGGGGCACCATACCAGTCTACTATATGGAGAAAAATGCTTAAATGTTTTCCTCAAAAAACATAATTTCTTTACGATTGAAGAAAGAAACACATGAGCATCTTGGATAACAAGGGGGTGAATACATTCTCTGTAAATTGTTGTTCTGGAAATGGAGTTCTCCTTTAACAAAGATGGAACGTCAAAAGTGACTGATTTGGAATGTTCTACATGACGTGTTACTCTAATAAGCACAAAAATACACTGTACACATACAAACTGAGCAAAGTACTCCATATTTAATTTGATTTCATTGTCTTTATCAAAATTTGTGTGGTGTTTCATGAATTATGTCACTATATTTAGAATCAATGTTCAATTGTAGCATCCACATCTTTTTTTTGGCATTGAAGCTGTCGTAATGTATTATGGGAATGTCTTTTCTGTCAAAGATATATGCATAACTGCCTTCGGCGTTACCTTGAAATGCTGCCTACGTAGGCAGTTCACTGAAGCATAGCTTTTGACAGAGAGAGTAATGAGATTGAGGAAAAAAGATCTGCTGATGACATCACTCTGAAGAGTGTTAGGAGACGCCACTTTGAGATCATGAAGCTCATGGAATTCTAGTGAAACTTCATCTCTCCGTGTGATTTCGTGTGAATGTCCTCGGGAGGGCATTCGTGATACATCAGATCACAAGAAAGATTTCTTATGTTTTCTGGAAAATAATTTGACTTGAATCAATTGTGGAGTTAAATTCTCAAGCCTTTAGACTCTTGGGAAATAAAGTAGAGGAAGTAACCGAATAAGACGACATTTGAGCCGTTTGGCAAGATTATTTTAAGCCTAATCACATTTCTCATAGCCACTCTTACTTCATTTTCAATTGACAACTTTCATCTTAGTTTTTAAACGTGGGCTACTGATCAGCCTGAATAACACTGAATCATCATAATTATCAGTATTCATTAAAGATGTTCGCCCAGTCAAGCATTGCTATTAATATATGGTAGCTCACAGTATCATATAACTCATCTAGTAAAGAAAATCTGTTGCAAATTGCCTTAAAATAAATAATATATATATATATATATATATTTTACATATAATATTATTTTTATATAATATTTAATATTTATATATTTAATAATATTTATTATTCATAAATTCAATGATGTATATTCTATATTTACAATGTAAATGTATAAATAATAATTAAGGAATAATTCAAGTTAAAATTAATTAAAGAATAATTAAAATTTATATTATACAGGATAAATATTTAAATACAAAAAAAAATCCAAATTATAAATATAAAGAATATATAAAATCCACATTATAAAGAATATATACATTTAAAAATATTTATATCATACATACAAATACTAAATATATTAATATAAAAAACAGGCACATTACAAATATAAAGAATGAATATATATGTATATTTTTATCATTTTTACATAAGTACAAATACTAATATATAAATATAAAAAATATACATTACAAATATAAAGAATCCATATTTAATATTTAAAATATGTATATCAAATAAATAAAGATATATAAATATTAAATATTCAGATTATAAATATAGAAAATAAATATATATATTCTAAAATATTCAATATTTTAACATAAAAATATTTAGATTACAAACATAAACAATATTTATATTAAAGGAGAAGTCCACTTCCAGAACAACAATTCACAAATAATTTACTCACCCCCTTGTCATCCAAGATGTTCATGTCTTTCTTTCTTCAGTCATGGAGAAATTATGGTTTTTGAGAAAAGCATTTCAGGCTTTTTCTTCGTATAATGGACTTCAATTGTGCCCCCGATTTTTAACTTCCAAAATGTAGTTTAAATGCAGCTTCAAAGGACTCTAAACGATCCCAGTCGAGGAAGAAGGGTCTTATCTAGCGAAATGATCTATCATTTTTTCGTAAAATAAAAATGTGTATACTTTTTGCACAAAAGCTCATGCAGCACAGGCTCTGGGATGAGCGTTCACGTACTATTGAATAACATCGAAAGGTCACGCGGAACGTAGGCGGAACCAAAGACCCGGTGTTTGCACTGTAAATCAAACACTGTTTACAAACAAAAAGGTAAAACGATGTTGAATGATTCTGAGGTTGAACGACTCAAAAAACCTGAAGATTCAAAACAGGTGAACTAATTCCAGTACAGAACCTAATAGGATGTTGCGCATGTGCGACTGAACGAATCACTCCCAGAGACGACTCGTTCTGCCCGAGTCACATTAAAGATTCGTTCAAAATGAACGAATCGTTCAATAACGACCTGTGGACGCGCATCCCAGACCCTGTGCTACACAAGCTTTTGTGCTTAAAAAGTATACACATTTTTATTTTTCAAAAAAAAAAAAAAAATGGCTGATTGTTTCGCTAGATAAGACCCTTCTTCCTAGGCTGGGATTGTTTAGAGTCTTTTGAAGCTGCATTTAAACTACATTTTGTGAAGTTCAAAATCGGGGGCATAATTGAAGTCCATTATATGGAGAAAAATCCTGAAATGTTTTCCTCAAAAACCATAATTCTTTTACGACTGAAGACAGAAAGACATGAACATCTTGAATGACAAGGGGGTGAGTATATTATTTGTGAATTGTTGTTCTGGAAGTGGACTTCTCCTTTAAAGTAATGGTATATTATCCGTAATGCCATGAAAATCATTCATGCATTCTAAGCATTTTTTTGGATTCAACCCTGAATAAGAGCCCTTTCTCGATTCCCAACCCCACGTGGTGTCGTGTGCTTTAAAAGCGAGAGTATCTGTCAGTGGTTAATGTCAGCTCTGATTAGGCCGGTCCGGGACAGCATGTGGTCTTTAATGAGACCTGGAGATTTATACCTGCAGACCAGCAGGGCGCAACGACTACTCGGGCAGAGGACAAAGTCAAGTGAGCAGCGCCTGGCACTCGTACCAGTCCGCTCATCATCCAAATAACAAGATTAAGTGAGCAATGCACCAAAAGATTTATGAACAGAGAGAGCAGAAGAGCTAAAGACAGAGTATAAGAAAGGTCACGAGAGAGAGGAAGCTGTAGACAGATTAATTAATAGGGATAAAACAACATGCACCAATTGAAGGTGTGAGTTACCTGTCCTTAAATGTCACACTTCTTAGCCAGAAAAAGCTGCAATTTGGAACTGACGTAATGAATTGTACAAATCTGACAAATTTAGACATGAATCAGCAAATTTAGACATAAATGCTTGATTTTGTCATACTTTTTTTGTACACAACCATCTTTTTCATCCTAAATTCTCATGCTATAAAATAAAACAGCATTACTTAATTACAGTTTTGTTTTGTCTGGGTTTTCTATGGCTGTGGAAATCTAATTAAACATTTTTGAAAAGCAGCTTATATTTGAAATATAAGCTTAAAATAAATACTGCACAATTATTTTAAATATTGTGTAAAAAATAAAATCATAAAAAATAGAATAAAATAAAGCACATTATTAAAGCTACAGTTTTAAATGCTTCAAGCTCTTATATTATCCGCTTATATTATCCACATTTAAAATAATAAAATAAAAAAAAGAAATATAATAAAATAATTAAATTAAATTAAATTAAATTAAATTAAATTAAATTAAATTAAATTAAATAAATAAAAAATATTAAGCTCCAGTTTTAAATGCTTCAAGGACTTATATCATCAGCTATAAAAACATATTTAAATAATAATATAATGTAATCATTAAATACTATACTGTCTTGCAAAAAAATAAAAATAAATAAAATGTTTATTTATTTATTAACTGCCAGTTTTAAATAATTATATATTTAATATAATTTAATTTAATTTATTATAATCATTAAACACTATATTAAGACTGTCTCGTAATAAAATAAACGAAAATAAATTACGATTTAAATTTAAATAAAATAAAACATTATTAAGGCTCCAGTTTTAAATGCTTCAAGCACTTATATTATCCACTTTGAAAAATACTAAAATAAAAAATAAAATACAATAAAATAAATAAAAATGCTTAAAGTACTTATAATATCAGCTATAAAAACATATTTAAATAATAATATAATAATGTAATATAATATAATCAATTAATACTATATTAAGACTGTCTCGCAAGAAAATAAAAATAAATAAAATGTTTATGTTAAAATGTAAAATGTTAAAATTATTAAACACCAGGTTTAAATAAATATATATTTCATATAATTAAATGTAATTTATTATAATTATTGAAAACACTACAGTAAGACTGCCTTGTAATAAAAAATAAAATAAAATAAAATAAAATAAAATAAAATAAAATAAAATAAAATAAAATAAAATAAAATAAAATAAAATAAAATAAATGTATTCAATCAAGTGAATGATTGATTTTTTGTCATTTTTGTATGCAAAACTGGTTGCATTCTTTAAACTAGAATAAACTTTTCATTTTTTAAATACATTTTCAAAAGTGCTATTTAAAATGCATGTGTGTATTTTTTTCATACATCTACACCATCAAATCTTCACAGGATGGGAATTCATGGGATGGGCTTGGCTTATTAATATAAATCAGTTAAGTATAGTTTAGAAAGGTTACTTAGCACCGTCAGCTAACTATAATTACAACATCCTAATGAGCGTAATGACGTCAGCTCTTAAATCAGAGTCACATGATGATCATCTTACCGTGACTGTTACAGCGTAAAGTCTCCACGAGCCTGTTGTCCTGGTCGTAGCACACCATGGCCTGGTAGCGGTAGCCCTGTCCGCACTCCTTGACGTCTCCCTGCACCTTCATGCCCATGGCGTTCTCCACGCGGCCCTCGGGCAGGATGCAGTCAGACCAGTTTCCCACAGGCTGGGCGTTGTATTTGTCACAGGGGCAGTACTGGGTCTCGCTCAGCGGGTACATCTGGCTGTTCTTACATTTATCCTTCTTCTTGCTTTTTCCTGTAATCAGAGGAAGTAAGTGTTGATTACGGCACTAATTAAGCTCACTAATGAATGAGTCATGAGCGCCGAGGTCACCTCTAAACCTCCCGCCTACCTCAAATCCGCCGTGTCTTACAGATGCATGACTGGCTGGACTAATGCTTAGAAAAATTATAATCATATTACAATAACATGCTCGGGTTGAATGATGTTTCTAATATTCATGATATGTTTGTGAGGTTTCTGTTGGCTATATATAATTCTATCCAAATGTTATAGTGAAAATAAACACAAGTTTTAAAAATTGTTAGTAATTCTGCTGTTTATTTTTGTCATTTTCTTATAGTTTTTAATTACTTTTCATAAGTTCCTTAATAGTTTTTATTTATTTATTTATTTATTTTTTATTTATTTATTTTATTTACATTTTAGTTTTATTTATTTTGGTAAAACAGATAAAACTACATTAAAATAAGAAAAGTTGTCTATAGATTAATATTTTATTTTTAAAATTCTATTTTATTTGAAAATTGTAATAATATTTCACAATAATAATGGTTTTATTGTATTTTTGATCAAACACATGCATCCTTGGAGCATCCTTAAATGCTTCAAGCACTTATATTATCCACTTTGAAAAATACTACAATAAAAAATAAAATACAATAAAATAAATAAAAATGCTTATAGTACTTATAATATCAGCTATAAAAACATATTTAAATAATAATATAATAATGTAATATAATATAATCAATTAATACTATATTAAGACTGTCTCGCAATAAAATAAAAATAAATAAAATGTTTAATTATTAAACACCAGGTTTAAATAAATATATATTTCATATAATTAAATGTAATTTATTATAATTATTGAAAACACTACAGTAAGACTGCCTCGTAATAAAAAATAAAATAAAATAAAATAAAATAAAATAAAATAAAAAAAAAAAATAAAATAAAATAAAAAAAAAAATGTATTCAATCAAGTGTATGTATTCATTAATTGAAATGTATTCAATTAATTGATTGAATATAATCAATTAATACTATATTAAGACTGTTTTTTGAGATATTATTATAATTACTATTAATATTTTTAAATTTAATTTTTGTCATTTTATTTTGAGTTTCGGTTAAGTATTAGTAATTATGCTGTTTGTCTCAGTCTTTTTTAACGTTTTCATTTATTTTATATTTTTATTAATTATTTCTTATTTATTTTAGTTTTAGTTTTATTTAGTTTTATTTATTTTGGTACATAAGTTAAAACTACATTAAAATGAGAAATGTTGCCTATAGCTAAATATTTCATCTTAAAAATATTGTATTTATTTATTCATTTATTTGTTCGCTTATTTATTTATTTATTTTTACATTTTATTTTGTTTTATTTTATTTTATTATTTAAAATTCCATTTTATTTATTTTGGTACATAAGGTAAAACTACATTAAAATGAGAAATATTATTTATTTTAAAAATATTTCTTTTATTTGATTTTATTATTTTATCTTATTTCAATTTTAGTTTTATTTATTTTGATACATCAGGTAAAACTACACTAAAATAAGAAAAGTTGCCTATAGCAGAACATTTTATTTTACCATTTAATTTTTTACTTTTAATTTCAGATCTAATTCACTAAAATAACTCCACCTCTGTAAATCTAAGAGAATTTTTTTCAAAAGCATAGAAAATTCCAAAGACTTTTGAATGTTAGTGTATGTTAAAAATATTGAATTTTGACTGTATTTTACCCTTTTAAACAATTGTATAATTATAAAGATATTCTGAATTCATTTATTATTTCTGAAGTCATTTATTATTTACACTACCTGGAGTTCAATGGCTCAGGGAAAACCAATTGAAATACCTCACTTCATTCTGGGATGGAACCAGCAACCTTCTGAGTTCAAAGCACAGTGTTAATGATGCATATGTCCTAATTACCCACGAGAGCCCTCCTCCGGGTACGGACCCCCACGCAGTCCGAGGTGCAAGGAGAGAACTTGGACCAGTTGGTGAGCTGGCAGTCGTCTCGGCACGGCAACTGGCAGGGTTGGCTCATAACCGGCATGCTGCTGGCAAACTTCAGACACTGAACCACATCAGCCACTGTACCATCCAGCTGCCTACAGGAGATAGCTGCAGATCACACACACAAACACAGCACTGAGACTCCCGCTGATTACAGAGAGGATGTGCCACAGCACCAGACACACAGAGAAAAGGTGCAGGTGAACAGAAGATGGTTATTTATAGAAATGACACACGCAAGAGAGAGAGAGAACGAGAGTCATGCTGTTCACTTTGATCAGAAACCAGTTTAAATTATGCATTACATTTCTGTAGCTTTTATATAATCCAATAATTTTTTCCCCCAGTTGTTCTGGTTTATTATTATTTTAGTTATTTTAGGACATCAGTTTGAACTACATTAAAATGAGAAATATTGCACTGGCAACGAGTTGAAATAATAATATTTATTTTATCTAAGTTGATGGTTTTATTTATTTATTTAAAATTTTACTTCTAGTTTTAGTTTTAGTTTAGTAGATTTTTTTTTCCAATTTTTGATTAAATAGTATATTTAGAATGGCTGGTTTAAATAGCATATTAAAAATGACTGGTAAAAATAAAATAAAATAAAATAAAATAAAATAAAATAAAATAAAATAAAATAAAATAAAATAAAATAAACCATTAGTAAAGGATTTTAACTAAATTATATTACTATATTACCAGACTGAAATAAAAAAAAAAAAACATGTTATTTTTAAAAATTAAAAACTATACATTACATTTAAATAATGTAATTAAATAGTATATTAAGAATAGCTGGTTTAAATAACATATATATGACTGGTAGATAAATAAAATAAAATAATTACTAAATTATTCTTTTTTTTATTAATAAAAAGCTATAATATGGTCACTTAAGCTTATCACAATAACTAAGTTTAATCCACGAATAAACTATAATATCTCAATAATAAATTAATTATGAATGGCTATAAAAGCTGTAAGACATGCCTGTAAAGCTGTTGTGATACTGGTGAGGCTGTGTAATCTATTAAGACGCAGAGTCACGTTGGAAGTGACGTGAGGACAGTAAACAGGAACCATTAGGTCACACTTTAGGCCACTATAGAGTTCAATAGTGATGACGCCAACTCGACGCCCTTCCGTACTGTCGAGGGCAATCAGATCAAGAGTTTGAAGGATTGCTTCTGCTCCTGAGATGCACTGAAGGGCAAATGTGAAGTCTAGTGTGATGGAAGACCCTGTCAGACCAATATTTATACCAGGATAATACATAATAAAGTCTTCCACTGCCTCACGAGTGACAGGAATGTCTAAACAAACTGGAAACAAAAAGAAAAAGGCACCTAAAACAACTGTGGAAAAACAATTATGAAAACACTTCCCCGACTTCAACTGAAAAAACTAACACTGTTTTGAAAGCCACAGACTCTGAGGGATAAAGCAGAATGCAAATGAGAGAAAGCAATTCACAGATTCAAGAGAAGATCCTATATCAGATAATATACCAACTTAATGGTTATTGCATGAGATTTCACAGCTACAGAAACAGTATTCGGACACTGCGTGGGAATTCACTAAGAATAAATTGTGCACACCCTGCCTGAGTTGCTTAAGCATTCGATTAAATGAATTATGCAAATATGCACAAAATCTGTGTTGAATGCATTTTGCATGCTGCAATTCTCGATTATGGTTGGTTATTGAATAAGACACAGATCGTTGTGCAGGAATACTGTATGTTAAGTGAACGTGAGTGTGTAAGTGAAAGGTCAAAGGTCAGGAGATTCATTTTGCACATGGCAGCTGACGTACCTCTAGTTTGGACTCCAGCTCCACAGTTCTCCTGAGCTCCTTTACTTTCCCTGCGGATGCTCCATGGGACCAGCTGACATTTACGCCACTTGTGCGTTTTCCACCTGCAATTTCAAAGCGATATCATTATATTTATTGGTGGAGGTTGATCAGTTAGGGGACTGGAAATCCTAATTAGCTGCCTTAACTTGAAAAAATATCAGGAAACCCACTGTCTTGGAAAATGAACTCATTTGAGGTAAGCTGTCTACAATCTGATAATATTTTTTACTTAACTTCAAAAATGCTGTATACGGTTTTTGACAGAAAGTTAATTCTGGGGTAAACTATTCCTGTAAGTCTACATATCTTTATTTACTTAAGAAGGTCAGTTTTAGCAAAAATCTATAGTGAATGTCAATATACGTGAAATCCAGCATTGAATCGCTGATAAGTGCAGAGGCAGTGCTTGCGGGTGAAGATGTACCTGTAACCCGGACAGACAGATGGAGTCGCACAGTCTTTCTCTTCATAAAGGACGTCTGGACACTCCTGTCCTCCATTAGCTGGCATTTGGATGATCACTCGATAGTGAAACTGTTTATTCTTCTGCCCATTTGCACCTGTCGTTTCACAAGCTCAGTTCATATCATGCTGAATTATATTGCATTGTGCAGTGCATGATACGTTATTTCTGCTGCTGCAGTCATGGTTATTGTTGTTAAGAAATATTTAGGATGGATGGATAAGAATGACAGTACGATGACAGAATGAACAAATAAACAACAGACTAAGAGATAGAGAAATATAAATAGATAGATAGATAGATAGAACAAATAGAACGAACAAACAAACGATAGATAGATAGATGACAGAACAAATGAACAAATAGAATGAACAAACAAACGACAGACAGATAGATAGATAGGTAGATAGATAGATAGATAGATAGACAGATAGATAGATAGATAGATAGATAGATAGATAGATAGATAGATAGATAGATAGATAGAACAAATAGAATGAACAAATAAACGATAGATAGATAGATATATAGATAGATAGATAGATAGATAGATAGATAGATAGAACAAATAGAATGAACAAACAAACGATAGATAGATAGATAGATAGATAGATAGATAGATAGATAGATAGATAGATAGATAGAATGAACAAATAGAATGAACAAACAAACGATAGATAGATAGATAGATAGATAGATAGATAGATAGATAGATAAATAGATAAATAGATAAATAGATAGATAGATAGATAGATAGATAGATAGAATGAACAAATAGAATGAACAAACAAATGATAGATAGACAGATAGAACAAATGAACAAATGGAATGAACAAACAAACGATAGACAGACAGACAGATAGATAGATAGATAGATAGATAGATAGATAGATAGATAGATAGATAGATAGATAGATAGATAGATAGATAGATAGATAGAAATCGAATGATAGATAGATAGATAGATAGATAGATAGATAGATAGATAGATAGATAGACAGACAGATAGACAGACAGATAGATAGATAGATAGATAGATAGATAGATAGATAGATAGATAGATAGATAGATAGAACAAATAGAATGAACAAACAAACAACAGACAGACAGACAGACAGACAGACAGACAGATAGATAGATAGATAGATAGATAGATAGATAGATAGATAGATAGATAGATAGATAGATAGATAGACAGATAGATAGATAGATAGATAGATAGATAGATAGATAGATAGATAGATAGATAGAATGAACATATAGAATGAACAAACAAACGATAGACAGACAGACAGATAGATAGATAGATAGATAGATAGATAGATAGATAGATAAATAGATAAATAGATAGATAGATAGATAGATAGATAGATAGACAGATAGATAGATAGATAGATAGATAGATAGATAGATAGATAGATAGATAGATAGATAGATAGATAGATAGATAGATAGAATGAACATATAGAATGAACAAACAAACGATAGACAGACAGACAGATAGATAGATAGCTAGATAGCTAGATAGATCGATAGATAAATAGATAAATAGACAGATAGATAGAGAGATAGATAGACAGATAGACAGATAGATAGATAGATAGATAGATAGATAGATAGATAGATAGAACAAATAGAACGAACAAACGATAGACAGATAGATAGATAGATAGATAGATAGATAGATAGATAGATAGATAGATAGATAGATAGATAGATAGATAGATAGATAGATAGATAGATAGATAGATAGATAGATAGATAGATAGATAGATGGATAGAACAAATAGAACGAACAAACGATAGACAGATACATAGATAGATAGATAGATAGATAGATAGATAGATAGACAGATAGATAGATAGATAGATAGATAGATAGATAGATAGATAGATAGATAGATAGATAGATAGATAGAACAAATAGAACGAACAAACGATAGACAGATACATAGATAGATAGATAGATAGATAGATAGATAGATAGATAGATAGATAGATAGATAGATAGATAGATAGATAGATAGATAGATAGATAGATAGATAGATAGATAGATAGATAGATAGATAGATAGATAGAACAAATAGAACGAACAAACAATAGACAGATACATAGATAGATAGATAGATAGATAAATAGACAGATAGATAGATAGATAGATAGATAGATAGATAGATAGATAGATAGATAGATAGATAGATAGATAGATAGAACAGATAGATAGATAGAACAAACGATAGACAGATACATAGATAGATAGATAGATAGATAGATAGATAGATAGATAGATAGATAGATAGATAGATAGATAGATAGATAGATAGATAGATAGATAGATAGATAGATAGATAGATAGATAGATAGATAGATAGAACAAAAATGTGGTGTGGTGTACCTGCTTCACAGGAAGTGGGACACTCGGTCCATTCACTGAAGGGAGTCACTATACAGTCTCTCTTGCAGGGCAGTAGACAGGGTCGCACTGACTCTGGCCGAGGAGCTTCAGGACATCTGAAACATCAAACAGATACGCTGAAAGATCACCAGGACACTCAACACACGACAATGTGACGCACATTTGTTTTGATCACAGGAAGCAGGTGGACAAAGAAAGCCCTGTGTCGCACTTTCATCAAAGACCCAATCATCTAAATGAGATTCATTATCAGGCTTAACTACTGCAGGTCACTTAAGCACACATGAATCTGAATACTTTTACTTCACATTTCCCTGCTATCGGGGCCAAAAGAGGTCTTCTAATGGATGTTTTCTTAAATTTGCAGCATTTTATTTTAGTCCAGGTTTTCACACTATTTTCTGCTCGTCCTCTCTGACCCTTCAAATGAAACATGCCATTACTGCTGTGCTTGTGCCTGTAGGATTTTTGAGAAACACTATCTTCACTTATGAAATGAGTAACAACATTGCATTGCACACATAGTTCATCCAATATATTTTTTAACTCCTCCATGTTTCAATAACAACATCTTTGTAAAGCATTGCATTATCTGGTTTACAAAATAATCAGCACTGAAAGGCACACCGTATCTCAGAAAACTAAAAAAACAGCATTAGAATGGAGTCATTTTCGTGAAGCAATTGAAACTGTCTACTTCAATGCATCAAATCAGCTCTCAGATTTAGCCTCCACATGGCATTTATTCATGTATTAAAATGTAAGACCTTTTTAAGACCAAAGAAAGAAATTATAAGGAATAAAAATGTCTTATATTAGCAACATGAAAGCTTGAAAGTACATTTACCAACGGATCTCCATCGTCTTAAAACTTAAGGCTTGAATATTTTTACTCCCAACCACTAAAATATAGAAATCCTTTTTTTTTTTTTAATGTTCCTTCTGATCACACTGCAAAAACCTGACATTCTTCATCAGTATTTCTGTCTTGTTTTCCAGTGCAAATACCTAAAGATATTTAAATCAAGATTTACTTGAAAAGCAAAATTACATAAAGTCAGGTTTATGGAAACTTGGTCAAAATTAAGTGAGTTTATGATTAAAACATGGGCTCAGGAAAAAAAAAAATATCAACTTCATTTAAATGGAAAACATGTTTTAATACCCTATTGACAGATATTTGTTCTTGTTTCAAGTATAAACAAATTTATTTTAGTTCAATTTCTCAGAAAACAAGACTTCAATTTGCATCTCAAGTATCTTGATTTAAGGATGTTTAAATATTCGTATGGGAAAACAGAACAAAAATACTGAGGAAGATTTCAGTGTCACCAAGTCTTGTAGAATTGGGCTACTTTAATTGGGGTTTGCTTCGCAGACCTGGCAACCCTGGAAGATATTCATTTTTTAGCTTGTTTTTAATAGCTACTGGGCTGTTTTTGCTTCACAGACCTGGCAACCCTGGAAGATATTAATATTTTTTTTTAGCTGGTTTTTAATAACTACTGGTCTGGTTTTTGCTTCGCAGACCTGGCAACGCTGGAAGATATTAATATTTTTTTAGCTTGTTTTTAATAGCTACTGGGCTGTTTTTGCTTTGCAGACCTGGCAACCCTGGAAGATATTAATATTTTTTTAGCTGGTTTTTAATAGCTACTGGGCTGTTGTTGCTTCGCAGACCTGGCAACCCTGGAAGATATTAATATTTTTTAGCTGGTTTTTAATGACTACTGGGCTGGTTTTTGCTTCGCAGACCTGGCAACCCTGGAAAATTCTTTTTTTGTTGATGTTTTGCAGTGCATGCAGTATTTAATGTCATGCTTTTATGAATTTAAGACTCTCTGCTGTGACCTAAGACCTTTTTAGGACTTCTTAAGACCTTTCTGGGACCTGCAGAAACACTGAAAATATTTTAGTAAAAATATATATACAGTAAAAAAAAGACAGTGAAAAGAAATGTGGGAACTTGTATTTTGTACCTGTATTTTACTTTTTTAAATACAGTATTTTACTTTTAAATTAAGGCCAAAAAAAAAAAAAAAAACTTTAGTTCCCCCAAAAATCATTTACTGACCCTTATGTCATTCCAAACTTGTATAAATTTTTTCCTTCAGAAGAAGATACTTCAAGATATTTTTCATAAAACTTTCTGATCACACTGCAAAAATCTGACATTCTTCATCACTATTTCTGTCTTCTCTTCCAGTGCAAATGTATAAAGATATTTAAATAAAGATTTACTTGAAAAGCCAAATTACAAGCAAAATTAAGAAGTCCAGTTTATGGGAAATTGTTCAAAATTATTTGAGTTTATAATTAAAACATGGGCTCAGGAGAAAAAATGAACTTACTTTAAAAGGTTTTAATACCCTATTGACAGACATTTGTTCTTGCTTCAATCATAAACTTATTTATTTTTGCCTAGTTTCTCAGATAACAAGACTTTGTGTCTTCACTTCGCATCTCAAGTAAATATATCTTGATTTAAGGATGTTTAGATATTTGTATTGAAAGACAAAACAAAAATACTGAGTAAGATATCAATGTTGCTGGTTTTGCTTTGCAGACTTGGCAACCCTGGAAGATTTATTTTTATTTTTTTATTATTTTTTTTTTTTTGCAGTGCATGAAGTGTTTAATGCCATGATTTTATGAATTTTCTCTGCTCTGACTTAAGACCTTTTTTAGACCTGCAGAAACACTGAAAATTTTTTAGTAAAAATATATGCAGTAAAAAAGCGAAATGGTGAAAAGCAATGTTTTCTCAGTATTTTACTTATTTTCTACAATATTTTATTTGTAAAAAGACCATAAAATAAAATAAATAAATAAATAAATAAATAAATAATAAATACATTTAAAAAAAAACACTTTTTAAAGAGATAGTTCCCCCAAAATCATTCATGTCGTTCAAAACTTGTAACATTTCTCAATAGAAAAAGATATTTTTTGACTAACATGACTTTCATTGCATGGATAGATAATAATACATTTTTAAAAACAGCCATTTTATTAAAATGTCTTGTTTATGGTGTTAACTATGGGGTCAGTTTTCCCTTTAAGCCATTTTAAAGCAAATGCATGCTATAAAAATTGAGACACATATCATCAGAAGACTGAAGATTTTTTTTAGATATACTAGTTTTAGCTTTATTGCCCAGCCCAACTCCGTACAATGGATTACATCAGAATCCTTGCAGAGCAAAGCTCAGCAGCATCTGTATCACAACAATGCTTCTTTTTGTTTTCCAATCGCATTTTCCCTGCTCCACGGTTGCATTATGTACCAACCAGACGAGGCAGATAAGACCTCACATCCTGTTACAGTAGTCAGTCACTGGGTAATATTCTTCTTTTATCACTGTTACAGCTCCTCAATTTAAGATCAGGGGTTAGCTTTAATCTGCTCCTGTATTTTAAGCACTGCTCCGGCCCGGACGAATTCCTCTGGATAAAGATAAACAGGGATGCAGCAGTCCAGCAGAGGGTCGTTCGGTAATCTGATCTTTGATCAAATCCTCCGGGCTCCGGCGCGCTGGGATGGCGGTCGCCATGTGCTCTATGCTTCATGAGGGCTGCAAATCTGCCACAATATAATAAAGTAACAGATATGTAAAGCTGATTCATTCGTAATACCAATAACTGAAGCGGTAAATCCTACCAGAGAAACAAATCTGGTTTGGGTGTGCAGGGCTCTCCTGGAGATTGGGTAAACTTCTGACAGCGCATTAGCAACATTTCCTGACAGACGCTGGCTCAACTATTTAATGCCTATCCTGTTACAACCGGTTAAGAGTGCAATATCACACAAGGAAATGACTCATTAAAAATACAAAATAAATTTGTTATTGTTGCGAACAGAAAGGATTAGACAGGAATAAGGCTTGGTAATCTTTCAAGAGCGTCATTAAAAAAACAGCTTATACATTTAACCACGAGGAAGAAAATGCATCGTTCCCTTGCCCTCTTCTAAGTTGTCATTATTTTTCAATTAGGATTAACAGTGAAGTGAGGGATCGCATTTCCTTGAAGGTTTCACTGAAGTAGCTCATTAGAGTTTCTGGAAATACTATTATGACGCTGTCTTTGCATTGTTAATCACTTCTAATAGGATACTCCTTTGAAGTACAACTTTTTTGACCTGTTAAGCAGGGCGGACAGAATAAAATGACAAGAACTATCTTAGAAACAAGTCATGCAAGTACAGCTCCTGTCTAAATAAACCAGTAGTAACTTTTGACGATGAAGGTATAATTAGTGTTGCATCTTCAGCTCAAATGATAATATTTTTCCAAGCACTAACTAAGTAATGCATATGGTCATTCCTGTGTTTAGTATTATTTATATACTATTATTATATATAAAAGCAAATATTGATACTTTAAATTAGCTTTTATTTTTATCATTTCAGTTTTTGTTTTAATTTTAGTGTAGGGTTTTAGTCAGGTTTAATTTCTTTATTCATTTATGTTTTAATATTTCTAATAATATTTATATATATATATATTTTCATTTTAGTTTTCATTTATTTTTTAGTTTGGTTTTACATTCTTTAACATAAGCTTATTTAGCCAAGACAGAATTTATATTACATAATTTTTCATATTTATTTATTGAATTTTTTTATATACATTTTTTAAATATATATTTCCAATAACATTTTAATATTTGATTTATTTTTTATTTCAGGTTTTTGTTCTTCAACATAAGCTTATTTATTTTAGTTAGCCAAGGCAGCATTTACAATTTTTAGTTTTTCAATTTAGTTAAAAAAAAAAAAATTGCTCATTTTAAACCTGCATGAGTTCAAATAGAAAAAAATAATTTCATAAAAATGCAACATCTCATCTTGCTGCTGCTAAAATATAAAGTAGCTCTTGAAAATTTCCATTTTCACTTTGTTTTATTTTTATTTCAATACTACAAATTACAATGTTTTGTAATGTATTTCAATTACCGAAAATTAGGTTTTAGCTTTAGTTGTCAATAAAAACAAATGAAATGCAATCTTATAAAAATAAAACATCCTATTTTGCTGCTGCTAAAATATCAAGTCTATCTTTTGAATAGTGTGTGAAAACCTTGTATGAATAATAATTGTTACAAATGCTCCTCCTTCTTGTAGTGTCTCTATTGTGACAGAGTAGCAGTGCACATGCTCTTGACGTTTCCTACTCTTTATTCACTACATAGTCTGTGTAAGTATCCTAAAAAACAGCTAGCTCCTCAAAGCTGTCAGAGCGAGAGATAAACCCGAGCGACAGCAGCAGTTGTCAGTTATTGTGAGGCGCATCAAAGGTCCGGGCTCTGAGCTTTAACATCGCTGTCTGTGTGATTGTGCGCTTTCTCTCAGTCTGATGCTGTGAGTGACACAAAGTGGCTCAGGGCAGGAAAACCTGCGTAAGCTCTGCCTGCCCCAGACCTGGGCAAAAAAAACATGATTTATGATTTACTGCAAGCAGGTCTAGACAAGATATTCAAAATGAAATGCAAGTCTGAGAGAGGATGTGAATTTTGATTTTGTTTTGGGTCACATCAAATGCCTCCGAAGCCACGTAAACATAACAAATGCATATAAATGAAGTCGAAATTCACCATTTTAGTTTTCCATACACATTTCTAGTCTTGCTGTGCATTATACCAAACACCATTCCATAGAATAGACATGACTGTCATAGTAATCATTCATCAAAATGAAGAAACTCAACCTCTGAATCTCTTTTTCTCAACCTCATGTCTAACCACATGATTATTTTCTGGTACATAGAATAACACTCATTTTTTACAATCCAATCGATTTCCAAAATACATCACAAAAGCTTTTTTATCCCCCGGTAAAAAGGGTAATTTTGACTTATCTCAAAATTCAAAATTCTGAGTTCATATCTGACAATTTAGATTTTTTACTTGAAATATCTTCTGAAATTGCGAGACATAATTGTGCATTTTTAGAAAAAAAGTCTGAATTGCCAGATAAAAATGCAGAATTTTGAAATATAAACTTGCAATTGCACAAAAATGTAAAAATTGTGAGAAAAAAATCTAAATGACCTAACTAATTTTAATGTGGAATTGCAAGATATCAAGGCAGAATTGTGAAAAATAAACTTATGTGAAAATTCTGAGAAAAAAAAATGAAATGTGAGATATAAACGTGCAGCTGCCATATAGAAAAGTCAGAAATGTGAAATAAAAAACTTTACCATTTACCATTTTTTTTAATTACTATTTGGCGGAAACAACAACAGAATTGCAAGATGTAAACCCAGAATTATGACACACACACACAAATGAAATTGCAAAATGTACACCCAGGCGAAAAGTCTAGAATTCTAAGAATTCTAAACAACAAGCGGAAGCAACAAGAACAACCAAAAAAACAAAAAACAAAAAAACAGAATTGTAAGATGTAAATTCAGAATTATGACTGACACACACACAAAATGGGATTGTGAGATGTAAACCCCAAATTCTGAGGGGAAAAGTCTAGAATTCTAAGAATTCTAAACAACAAGTGGAAGCAACAAGAATAACAACCAAAAAACAAAACACAACAAAACAGAATTGTAAGATGTTAATTTAGAATTACGACTGACACACACACAAAATGGAATTTTGAGATGTAAACCCAGAATTCTGGTGAGAAAAGTCTAAAGTAAGTCTAAAAAACCCAGAATTATGACTGACACACACACACACACACACAAAATGGAATTGCAAGATGTAAACCCAGAATTATGACACACACACAAAAAATAGAATTACAAAATGTAAGCCCAGAATTCTGAGGGGAAAAGTCTATAATTCAAAGAATTCTAAGTTTATACTTCACAATTCTGATTTTAAGTTTAAATATTGCAATTCTGACTTTTTTTTTTTATTTTGTGGCAGAAACAATAACAAAACAGAATTGTGAGACGTAAACCCAGAATTGTGACTGACACACACACACACAAAAAACTGAATTGTGAGGAGAAAGTCTAGAATTCTAAGATAAGTTTATTCTGTTTTGCCTTTTTTTTTTTTTTTTTTTAGAATTACGTTTAATTCTTGCAGTTCTGAAAATGTGAGAAAAAAAGTCTGAATTGTGTGATAGAAACAGATATAAACAGTCGCAAGTACCTCAATTCATTTTTTATTCTGTCATGAAAAAGGGCTTCCAGATATAAAACAAAAATGCTTTTTCTACAACTTTCTGAACATAAAAAAATGATTGGAGAATTATTCCTTTTTTTTTAAATCCTAAAATCTGACATTTTATCAAATTGTACTTTTACAACCTAGGGCGTCTACACTTAAACACAACTTTCTGCTCCTTAAAGTGGTAAAAAGCGAGTGGAAAATGCAATATAATAGCTAAGCCTCAATTTGTCTATGCCACAAAACCCACTGCTATTGTTTCCACAAAGGACTGTCAGGAGGACAACGTCTAAGTGGATCAATGATGTATTTTTAGGGGGGTTGTTTGTGCTAAGCCTCAAGAGGCCCCTCATCTAGTGGTGATTAAATTGCATTAAAGAATCAAACCCTCTTAATTACCACTATTATCATCAATAGGAAATTAGGCAGTCTGAAAATGACTGTGCTAATTAGCCTGTTTGTGACTCCATGTTTATTCGGCTTTCAGCAGCTCGTTTGCCTGCAGTGGAATGATAGGGTTTGTGAGCACGCAGACATCTGTAGAGCAATTACAATCTGCCACTCAAACACAAGCAATCCATCTTCTACTGAAACAATTCTCCATCACCATTAACTGAGACTCTTGATTTGAGGTACGATTCACGCCATATGTGATTACATCATAATAACAGATGGTAATATTGCAACATGAAATGGCAAAACATTAAGATTACATTCATGTCATGAATTCTGTCATGAATATGTCCAGAATATTCATTACAAATTACATTTTGTATTAAGATTAATGACAACCATTTCAGGACCTAGATTTTTTTTTGCACTGTGGCAATTAAGCATCACACTGTCATTATGCTAAAAAAAAAACACACCTCATTCTCATTACTGTAATGCAGAAAAATATAATATGCAATGCAGTATTATGGTACTGAATATTATTGTATTGCACTGCCTTTTTTTAAAGATGATTTTAAAGATAAAAAATATGATTTAAATATAAAATAATTAAAATAAAATGAAGAAATTATTATATAATTATTAAATACTATATAATTATTTGATACTATATTAGGGCTGAACACACTACTGTAATGTTAATTTGTCATGACAATAAGGCCAAAATGCAAACAAACAAAAAATATGGGATTTTTTAGATTATTTCATGGTGGTGAAAAAAACTGAATTGCGAAATAAACTCAAATGTTTAGATATAAAAATGGAATTGTGAGATATGCACAAGGCAGAATTCTGAAATATAAACTTGTAATTCTTAAAAAAACATTCTGAATTGTGAGATATATATAGCAGCTGCTATATAAAAGTCAGAATTGTGAATTAAAAACACTAAATACTAAACTACAAAGAACAAAAACAAAATAACAAAAACAAAAAAATAATGAAACAAACAAAAAAAAGTAAAATGCTAAATGTAACACAAAAATGAAAACGTGAAATGTAAATGTAAACCCTGAGTTCTGAGGGGAAACGTCTAGAATCCTGAGAATTCTAAGTTTATACTTTGCAATTCAGATTTTTTCAAAATTCCAAATTTAAATCTTGAAATTCTGACTTTTTTGTGGCGGAAATTTCGTTTAAATCTTGCAATTCTGAGTTTATATCCTGCAGTTCTGAGAATATTGTGAGAAAGACTGAAAAATGTATAAAACAAAGAAAATGAGTCTATATAGATATAAAAAGTAATACAGTATACATAAATAATGAAAAACTAAAAAAATATATGAGATAAAATAAGTTACTGCATAAAAGAAGTAACTATATTTGCAGAGTTCAGATGCAAAAGCCTCAAAGTGCAGTATGAAATTTTCTTATAAAATGAGCATGTGTGTAGGTTCAGTAATTCCACTTTTATGGGAATAAATAGGTTCTTTCAATTGCCATTAAAGTGATATATATATCACTAGTCCGATAGTTCTAGCTCAATCTGACCTGGCAGCATCATTGTCACATGGCAGCTGATTGGTTCTCTCCTGTATTGGTAGCCAATGAGCTTACTGCTCAGTATTTAAATACCTGGCTTTTATTTGCTTTAGCAGTTTGCAGCGCAGAAACCCTTCACCTTCCCCAGCTCCACCTGTATAGATCTGCTACCGGGTGATTCATGTATGCTATACAAGGGTTATTCATATGTACAGCAGCAGTATTTCTTACATGCTTACAGCAGCATGTTGAGGATGTATTGGCAGTAGCAAGTCTCTGTACTTTCTTTGCCACAGCAGCATTAGCATAGCAGATCTTTTCCACCAAGACCAACATTAACATTGTCATGTACATTACCATGCCAGTCCCTCCGAGTTGAGACAGAAATATATATACACACACACACACGCTCATATGCATGCGTTGTGGTACTCTCGTGAACTGAAAACTGACATAAAGTCGTTATTTTTGTTTTCTTTGCGCACAAAAATTTTCTCGTAGCTTCATAACATTACAGTTGAACCACTGATGTCACATGGACTATTTTAACAATGTCCTTACTACCTTTCTGTGTCCTGAACATTGTAGTTGTGTTGCTGTCTATTGCGGGGTCAGAAAGCTCTTGGATTTCATCAAAAATGTCTTCATTTGATGAACAAAGGTCTTACAGGTTTGGAACAACATGGGTGAGTAATTAATGACAGAATTTTCACTTTTTGGGTGAACTGTCCCTTTAAGATTGTTACTCATTTCATATGCAAAAAGGTTGGGCAATCATATAAGAGGTCATTTACATACAGAATTCTTCAGAGAAGAGAAACCAAATAAAATAAAATTTTCACGTAGACTTACTTTTTGGGCGGCACCTGTCCGACGTTGACTTTGACGCACATGACCTTGCGCGTTTGCACGCCCATGGTGCAGGTGGATTTGTCTGCGCTAGAGGAGGTATTGAGGGTGGATGTGGTGGTGTCCTCCACGCACTGTCCCCAGGGGCCCGTCTGCCAGTGATACACGATGCAAGGATGCTCATTACAGTTCCGCACCTCCTGTAGGGCGCTGGTGTTCGGACAGCTGGAACCTCCTGCAAGAGTGTGAAGACATGCATGAGGTGTGACACGTGTCTACACTAGACGCGTCACTAGATGTGTCACGCCAGCACAGCTTCAGGTTCTCCACAGTGGAAACACTGAAGATGTGCGTCAGCTCCAGATAAGACTTCAGCTACAGTAAAATCCACTGAAAATAATAAATAATAACCAGAAAATCACTATGCTTTGGTAACATTTTATCCCCCAATGTTTTGTAAAGTGCCTTATTTTCATCAAGGTTGCATTTATTTGATAAAAAAAAACAACAACAGTAAAATTGTAAAATATTATTACTATTTAAAACAAGTATTTTCTATTTAAATATATTGTAAAACGTAATTTATTTTTGTAATTAAAGCTACATTTTCAGCATCATTACTCCAGTCTTCAGTGTCACATGATCCTTCAGAAATCATTCTAATATGCTGATTTGCTGCTCGAGATATATATATATATATACACATTAGTATATATATTATTATATATATTATTAAATATATATTATATATATTTTATTATATATATTTTAGATATATTTTAAATTTAGATTTATTTATATTGATGTTTACTGTCAGTTTAATGCATCCTTGCTAAATAAAAGATTTTTTTTTTTAATATTAGTGCACAGAAAGTAGTGTACATTGACTGCCATTAATGTTTTTTAAAGAAATGTCTTCTGCTCACCAAGGCTGCATTTATTTGATTAAAAACAGAGAAAAAAAAACAGTAATATTGTGGAATATTATTACACTTTAAAATAGCTGTTCTCTATTTTAATATACTTTAAAATATAATTTATTCCTGTGATGCAAAGCTGAATTTTCAGCATCATTACTCCAGTCCACAGTGTCACACGATCCTTAAGAAATCATTCTAATATTCTGACTAATTATCAATGTTGGAAACTGTTCTGCTGATTATTTATTTATTTTGTATTTTTTAGAACCTGTGATACATTTTTCAGGATTTTTTTTGATAAATAACAAATTAAAATAAACAACTGAAATAATTAAAAATTATTTTGCATAGGCCATTTTAGTACAGCAAATGCATTAGAAAAATGTCTTTTCTTCCTTGTTTTTTGTCTTGCTGGCATCCTTCGGAGTGAGACGGGTCAAGTGTTCATTTTCTCAAATCTCAACATAATGCCGTCATCTCCAGTCGCTTAAACTTGTTCTAAATTGATTAAGATGAAACACTCCACATAATTGCCGCCTCCTAATTCCTCACAAATGGCAGATAGTCGATGCAGCCGGCGGAGAGCAGCGCGGTGTGTCTAAATAATTGCTGACATTTACAGGTTTGCAGATGACAGAGCAGCCCAGTGGGCCTGTGAATCAAAGCTCTCTCATTCTCAGAGGAAGGCAAGAGCTTTATGAGAGGAAGTGAGCGAATACGCCTGCCTGGTTTAACTTCATAATGCGCACATTATTATAGTTATTAGATCTGACTGTCAGAACCACTAAACAGGTGATTATTGTGTTTATGTTGGGCATCGAGTTGAAGGGTAATAATAGACTTTGTTTAAACTTAACCATAGGTAACCAAGGCTCTTTCTTATTATTTTAAACCCTGATTTGAGATGCTATATAAGTATAAGGATGATTCTTTTAGTTCAAGGCACTTCTGACACCTTGAAAAATCATATTTCTTCAAACGATGTTTCATCTGCTTTAAAACATTTATCACATGTCCAAGAAAAAGATTTGATCAAAGTTTTGATGAGACTTCAAGTATAATGTGGTATCCAGGGTTATTATAGTTAACTGAAACTAAAATAAAACCAAAACCACAAAAATATTAATAGTACTGGTTGCTTTTTGATTGTACAAAGTATAGCCAAAATGTCTTTATGTCTTTAGCCTGAAACCTGTCAAAATAAAATAAAACAAAATAATCATTTTATAGAAATTTCTAGGGAATTTACAGTTATTTTATTTGTTTCTATAATATTTTCAATCATAATAATTACAAATCTAGTACAAATTGTAATTAACATTCTTCCAAATAAGGCACATTAAACTGGCCAATACAGACATTTTGGACAATACTGTGGACAATAATTAACTTGATAATTATCTTAAAATTGTTAAATAAAATATAATAATGTTATGTAAAATAAAATTAGCTTAAATAAAATGAAGTAAAATTAAATAAAACAAAATAATCATCATTTTATAGAAATGTCTGGGGGATTTTCTATTTTATTTGTTTCTATAATATTTGCAAGCATAATAATTAAAATTTTAGTAAAAATGGTAATTGACATTCCTCCAAATATTGCACATTAAACCAGCAAATATATAATTGTTAAATAAATGTAATAAAATAAAATAAAATAAAATCACACATCACTACTAAAGCTCCAGGTTGAAATGTTTCGAGCACCTGAATAATCAGCTTTTAAAGCAGCTTTAAATTTTTTTAGATTTAATTACGGAATTATTATTTAATAATATAATAATTAAATACTATATTAAGAATGACTTGCATAAAATAAAAATAAAAAAGTGCAAAAGCATCATTCTCAATTTATTTTAGTTGTTATTTGAAGGAAAATAACTAAAACTGAAATAAAAAAATACTACTACTATAAACATTTTAAAAAATTACAAAAACACAACAGAATTACGAACACTGACTAAATTAAAATGAAAACAGTCAATATAAAAATAAATTTGAAAATGAAAAAAAATATATATATAAACATATAATATTGATACTAAAATAACACTGGTATCATGTGTAAGTCTCTGTAATTGTAATGACATTTCTAAAGTTTAGAAGAAAATTCCATTAGATAAGCTTTAATCTTTCTAACAGCAAATTGCTATAAACAGTGTTTCAGAGCTGTCTCAAAGCTGTTTTGAAAAACACATAAAAGGCTGCAAATAATTATATGGCAGAGATGAGGTTTACTGTCAGTCTCATTTTCATCATAACCCAACATAAACATTGTTGGAAAAAGGTGGATGGTAAAGGTGAGTAAATCTAATTAAAAGTACAGTATATATTTGAAGTACATAAAAGTAAAGTAGATATTTTCTTATATAAGGTTACAGAAAAAGTTTAAAAACAGATGAAGAGATGAAAAAACAGATTATAGAGATCTTCTGGCAAATTTAACCTTTCAAAAGCAGTAAAAATGAATTTAAGTCAATAAAACTAACTTTAAAGCTACTGTAATGATCTATGTTTTTTAAACTAGAATACATGCTTTTAATAAAAGGATTTTTCTGTAAAAGAAAAAAAAAAAGAGAACAGAGGAATTGCATTAAATGAAGCGTTACCCATATACAGTATGGAAACAATGCAGTTTAGCAACAGACAACCAATCATAAACTGCCTCAGAGCTTAGCTCATAAAACATTCATGCACTTTGCATAGCCGCAGTGAGTAAAACTGTTCAGCGTCTGAAGTAAACTCCTAAATCAATGTTATTAAAGTCATCAATATGCAAATAAGAAAGCAAGCCAGGGTTTACAAATGTACAGTGTGAAACCTTGTCGACTGCTATCATTAATTACTAACCCAGGGTAAAGAAGAGTGCATAACACTGAACAAAAACCAAGGGTTAAGAATGAACAAAGTGAAGTGTGAAAAGCCAAATTTGCCATCTTCCCACTGGAACACGGCTATGTGTCTATGAAGCTTAAGTGTGCAGCGTTACGAACGCCTCCACAAAATCTTGACATTGAGCTTTTCAGAAGATGTTCTGCAATCAAAGAAAGCACGTTCACTGCTTTATTTCTGTGGGTGTTTCTAATGAATTGATTTCCTGAAATGACAGCTCATGATCAGGGTTTAAGCCGGAAACAAAGCATGCACACATGTAACAGATACGCACATAAAAACATGCTTGAAAATATGATGCATTATTCTGAGTGTGCAAGTGTGACATGGTTTTAATAGATAGTATATTTATATAAAAAAGAATATTAATAATACTGGTTGCACTTTGATAGCATAACATATATATATATATTTTTCACTGTAATTAAAATTCTTCCAAATGAAAGCGCATTAAACTGGTCAATACTGACAACACTGTTCACAATAATTTAGTTGATATTCATCCTATTCTTAAAATTTGATCAACATTTTAAACAACAAAAAAACAACAACATTATTACTAAAACATTTCGAGCATTATTATTATTATTATTATTATTTGCATAATATTATTAATTAAATACTATATTACGATCGACTTGTATAAAATAAAATACAATTTTTATATAGAGGTTTTGCTGGATTTTCTGTGATTTTATTTATTTCTATAATATTTGAAAGCATAACAATTAAATTTCTTTTCTGTATTTAACATTTTTCCACAAAAAAGCACATTAAACTGGCAAATACTAACAATACTGTGCACAATAATTAAGTTGATATTTATTCTGATCTTAAAATTGTTAAATAAATGTAAATATTATGTTAAAAAAAACACAAAAAAACAATACTAAAGCATTTCGAACACATGAATAATCAGCTATAAAAAGCACTTTATATTTAAAATTAGATTTAATTACTAAAATATTAATTACATAATATTAAAATTAAATACTATATTAAGAATGACTTGTATAATAATAAAATAAAAATAACCATTATTTTGATTTCTGGGGATTTTCTGTGATTTTATTTGTTTTAATAATATTTGTAGGCATAATAATTACATTTTTTTGTAATTAACATTCTTCCAAATAAAAGCACATTGAACTGACCAATACTGACAATACTGTGCACAATAATAAAGTTGATGTTTCCTAATATTAAAACTGTTAAATAAATTAAATGTTAAAGGAAAAAAAAAAATAGTGACTTTATTTGTTTCTACAATATTTGGAGGCATAATAACTGCATTTTTTTCTATCTTCCATATAAAAGCACATTAAACTGGACAGTACTAACAACACTGTGCACAATAATAAAGTTGATATTTATCCTAATCTTGAAATTGCTAAATATATTTAAATATTATGTAAAATGAAAATAAATAAACTATTACTAAAGCATTTCGAGCACTTGAATAATCAACTTTAAAAAGCAGTTTATATTTAAACTGCAAATTAAACTTATTAAACTTATTAAACTTATTAAAATTAAACTTATTTAATTTGATTTAATTACTGAATTACTATTTAAATAATATAATGATCAAATAGTATATTAAGAACGGCTTGTATAAAATAATTTATTTTTTTTTTTTTCTGGGGATTTCTGGGGAATTTTCTGTGATTTTATTTGTTTCAATAATATTTGGAGGCATAACAATATTTTTTTTTTTGTAATCAACATTCTTCCAAAAAAAAGCACATTAAACTGGCCAATACTGACAATACTGTGCACAATAATTAAGTTGATATTTATCCTAATCTTAAAATTGTTAGATAATGTAAATATTATGTAAAATAAAAATAGTTCTTAAAATAGTTATAAAATAATAATTAAATACTATATTAAGAACGACTTGTATAAAAAAACAAAAAAACAAAAAAAAACAAAAAAGGTGTGTCCACCTCACATCACTGCTTAAAAATGTCTGGGCCATTAAATAGGATAAGATGTTATGCAAGTAGCTAGATAAATGTATTTCAACTAAACTTCAGATTAATCTATTGCTCCACCATGAGAAGAAATCAGTTTACACTCATGTCTGCAATAGTGACTCAGCACTGAGTCAACACTGAACACTGAACAGTGCTGCAACACAGAGAAAGCAATGCATGCACTGCATGATAAACTTCATTCTGAATGCTCTCTGACAGTGTGCTTATACTGTACGTTTGCACAGCAATAAGTGTTTATGGTCACATACTTCCATACAAATACGTTTCTGGCTTTTTTGCAATGTGCAACATCAGTTTCATAAGAGACCCAGAAGACTCAAAATTTTCCTTGTTTACAGTATGAATTTCATCATTCTGCTGACTAGTTCACAAACAAACTCACAAGGTCATGCATAATGTATAAAATCCCACCGAATGAACGGCTGTATTTGGCATCTTACATCACACGTTGAGCAGATGTCTTGCACAGAAAGCATGGTGCATTAACTCATCGTCACATAAATCTATCCGCCTCCCAAAAGGCATTGCTCAAAAAAGCCAGTTACTTTAGTGGAAAATGATGCTTAAAGCAAATGCATTCAAGTGAAAGATCTCACTTTCTTCATTTATATTCGTTGCGGACGCAACATTAAACTTGTGAAAACAAGACTAAGAATAAAAGAATCCATCAACACTTTCTAACCCTATACATACTCAAACACAGCTATTTATTGCACATCTAAATCTACAAACTGCACACAAGAGATGAAAAGAAATTCAACTGTACCATAGAGCTCAGGAAACTTTGGGACCCTTGTAAGACCTTGAGATAAAGCAAAAATTATGAACAACTTCGTATTTAACTTTAGAGAGGTACCACTGCCTCTCTAATAAATATTTCAGGAAGTGCTCGACTAGTACTGAGTTAATGTTTTAACATTTACACATTTTGAGTAACGATAAAAGAACCAACAGTAAGAAAAAACAAGACTTAGCGGCTACTTCAAACCATCCAAACAAATCTAAGAGGACTTCTACAGGAAAACTACTCTACAGGCCATAAAAACATGAGGTGTTTTGACGTGTTACCCTCCATAACAGTAATCCATGCCACTACCATTGACGTCACTGTGGAGAAAGCACATCAATTACTGAATATAAACTTCTCTGAGGAGTATATGACACATAACTGAGAAAATGTATAGCCATTATTAACTTGTATTTGATACACACATTGTTAAAGTGCTCCTATTATGTCATTTTAAAGGTTGCTAATATTGTTTTCTCCAAAAATAGATTTATTTTTACTTCATTTCTAAATGATTTGTAAACGACTCGTGCAAATCAGTCTCTCGAAACGTGTTTGAAAACAAAACGCCTATTGCCATAACTGAATGACAGCCCTGGGGACTTGTCAATACATATACAAAATGGCATCCATTTTACCTTACCAATTCGAGCTGGAGTCTGACGATGAAACGGTTGAAGTGCCTGATCGACAAGTTAGTACGGACTACCATGGAAAATGTTCGCAAGTTGCTTATGTAAGCAAACCGGGCACACCTCTATGTTGTAAACTTCAATATGCATAATGCATTAAGTGGCTTTCACAACGAATGCGGAAAGCGCTGCACTGGCCACTGGGTTTTTAGTGCAGCCCTTCAGAGCACAGCGGCAAAAGTGCAAATAATTTGAACTTTGAGCGCGGCGTGCGTGGCTTGCAGAAACAAGAAACAGAAACAAGCTGTCCTCTTGCGGCGCAAGCAATTAAAATGAATGGGTTTCATAGCGCAGCGTTTTATCATCCTTTATCATTACTCCAACTAATGAGACAGACAAGACAGTCAAGCTGCATCAATTACACATTTTTAGACTACAGTGGGCCCACAGCTGAACAACAGAACTACAGAAGCGTGAGTTAGCCGGTTAGCAAGACATGTGCAGGGTTGATACACAACATAACATACAAAACTACGTATTCTGAACGATTGCTAGAAAATACAATCTTTGTAGATTCATCTTTTGAAAGTGAATATAAAACAAATTTACTCACAATGTAAGATACAGCGCCTTCTCGACATGACGTAAACCACATGGAAATTTTACTGTGTTTGTGGGCGGGCAAGTTGTTTGCGACATAGAACGTGGGTGGACATTATGCAAATGTGGTACTTTGTGACGTATGGTCGTAACAGAATACGATTTGAATTCCTGATGACTCGTTCAGGCGATTGTAAGCTGACTCTTTTTTTGATAGACAATAACTTTATTTATCGGGCACTGTCGGCTTCACAACTTTGCAGATAGTTTATGTTCACATACAGCTACATGACACACTGCATGAAAGGTCATTTAAAATGGCATAATAGGAGCACTTTAAGGCATCAATTATCAACTTGATCAAAAACTTGTACACAATCTAATAAATGCTTCTGCTATCTAAATGATAGCTTTTTTTAAACATCTTTGTAAAAACCTCAGCATGAGGTTTATGTATCTTCTTGCTGTGAAATCTTAACTGATTTTTAAAAGGTAAACGTAAGAATAAATGTTATATTGTTGGTAAAGGGCTGTCAAACGTTTAATCATGATTAATCACATACAAAATAAAAGTTTGAGTTTGTCTAATATATGTGTGTACTGTATATATACACATTCATGTATATATTTAAGAAATATTTACAAGTATATGTATTTATTATATTTTTTAGATAAGTTTTGTACATAAATAACATATTTATCTTAAATATATACTAATTTGTGTGTATTTACATATGCATTATAATTACACACAGTACACACACATATATTAGGCAAACTCAAACTTTTATTTTGTATGTGATCTATCGCGATTTATCATTTGACAGCCCTGCTGGTTACATTTCAAGATGTACACTTACTGGACTGAAGCAACTCGGGTTTACTTGATTAATGATACATTTATTTATTTATTTTTATTATCAAATATGATACATCAGGTTTTTGAGGTATGTTTATTTGTTCATTTTTCAGTCATCATGGTATTGTTTTGCATTATATGTTTTGAAACTACAGAGATTTGATCTAAGCATTTAAATATATTATCTTATTAAGCCATATTAGGAGATATAGAGTGACAAATGATATTTTTATGAATTGTTATACTGTTATATAAATCTCATTGATTTAAACTACAAGACACCAGACTTTCATTTTACTTTTTGGCCCTTTAAATATCAGCAAACTGCATATTTTGCTAATATTTATACCTATTTCATACTCCATGAGTCATAAAAGCCTAATGCATCAAATATGATGGTCAAAACCACATATGTAAACTTTAAATATATTTAAGTTCAGCGAACTGTTAAATTAAAAAAAAAAAAAAAATTTCTGACTTTGTCATGCAATGTGCTTTTTATGTCATGCAATGTGTTATTAATGTGTTATATACAATATGAAATGTAAGTCTCAGGTATCCCCAGAATATGTATGTGAAGTTTTAGCTCAAAATACCCCACAGATAATTTATTATATCATTTTGAAAATGCCAATTTTGAGTGGAAGCAGAAACATGCTGTTTTTGTGCATGTCTCTTTAAATGCAAATGAGCTGCTGATCCCCGCCCTTTTTCCAGAATAGGGCTGTGCCTTTACACCTCGTACACACAAGTTTATGTTAAAAACACAGATGAGTTATAAAAACAGTCGGCTGTGTTTGTGAAGGTAAACAGCTGGGAGGGAAATCTCATGTTTATATTAAATCTGTGTGGCAGCAGCATAATATGCAGTAAATAAATCAATAAATGCACTGCTCTCGTCTCCTTTGACGCTGGGACTCTAAATAGTGTTCTGCACTCATCTGTGCAGCCAAAGACAGAACAGTTAGTATGTTTTGCTTGAATAAAATCCCCTTCCTATGTTACAAGAGGAGGAAAAGCTGAGCGGCTTGTTTTTTTACAAGCTTGCAGAAAAAGGCTTACCAAAACAAAGTTACTGGGTTATCCTTTTTCACATTTTATGGGTTGGTAGATGCATCGGGGACCCAATTATAGCATTTAAATACGGAAAAGTCAGATTTTCATGATACCTTTATAACATGATTTTTTCATGATGATAGAATTTTATTCAGACCCTTATTTTTAAACCCTTTCCTTCTATTCTGGCATGTAAAACACACTTTAAACAATTCCTTTAACTCCTAATAGATAATAATCACATTTACTGAACTTTACTCTGAATTACATCAGATTAAAATTGTCTGTGAACTGTGTTTCACTTTGACTGGAACGCTCAGTAGCCCCACTCATGTAAACTGACATTTAAGCCTTGCTGGAACAGATAAAGTGGATTTAAGAGTCTCGGAACACTGACTGTCAGTGATGTCACAGCGCTTGTGTCATCCATCAGAATCTCAGACAGTTTTAGGTTGAGAAATTCCACCCTTGTGGAACGAGAGTCTTTCCTTGACAGTTTCCTGTCAGCTTTTTTAGGCTAATCTTATGCACTACAGACCACAGAAAATTGCAAGGTTTTTGCATGTCAGCTTGTAACAGCGGCTCCAACAAGTAATTAGAAATGTATGAAGGTCATTGTATTAGATACAAAATATCACAGCACGTGGCATCTGCAAGTAAATGATGCTAGAGCTTTAATCACAACTCAATATATATACAGACGGGGTCAAAACTTTACATACACCTTGCAGAATCTGCAAAATGTTAATTATTTTACCAAAATAAGAGGGATCATACAAAATGCATGTTATTTTTTAATTTGGTACTGACCTGAATAAGATATTTTACATTAAAGACATTTACATATAGTCCACAAGAGAAAATAATAGTTGAATTTATAAAAAATGACCCTGTTTGAAAGTTTACATATGCTTGATTCTTAATACTGTGTTACCTGAATAATCCACAACTGTGTTTTTTTGTTTAGTGATAGTTGTTCATGAGTCCCTTGTTTGTCCTAAACAGTTAAACTGCCCGCTGTTCTTCAGTAAAATCTTTCAGGTTCAACAAATTCTTTGGTTTTTCAGCATTTTTGTTTACTTGAACCCTTTCCAACAATGTGCAATGATTTTGAGATCCATCTTTTCACACTGAGGGACTCATATGCAACTAGGTTCAAATGCTTACTGATGCTCCAGAAGAAAAAAAAACACTGCATTAAGAGCCAGGGGTGTAATCTTTTGAACAGAATGAAGATGTGTAAATGTTTCTTATTTTGCCTAAACAGCATATTTTTTTTCATTTAGTACTACCCTTCAGAACCTACGGAAGATACTTACATGTTTCCCAGAGAAAAAAATAAGTAAAATTTACCCTGATCTTCAAATTCCAAAAGTTTTCACTGGCTCTTAATGCATCGTTTTAACTGTTCAGGACAAAGAAGGGACTCATGAACAACTATCACTAAACAAATAAACACAGCTATGGATCATTCAGGTAACAACACAGTATTAAGAATCAAGTGTTTGTAAACTCCTGAACATGGTCATTTTTATAAATTCAACTGTTGTTTTCTCTCGTGGACTATGTGTAAACATTGTTTATGTGAAATATCTTATTCAGGTCAGTATTAAATAAAAAATAACACATTTTGTATGATCCCTCTTATTTTGGTAAAATAATTAACATTTTGCAGATTCTGCAAGGTGTATGTAAACTTGTGACCTCAACTGTATACGGTATATTACGGTATGTTATACGGTATGTTATCATATGTACTATAATATATTTTTACCCAAAATGTGTATCTATTTTTATTGTCTAGTATTGTGTGAGTTTAGCAATGTGTTTTGCTTTCTGAGTTTATTCTGTACCTTCTCCTGCATTGTAAGCCAGTACGGCTCTTGTTCTCATCTGCTTGCCCTCGGCGGTTTTGCTGGAGCAGGTCTGGGAGCAGCTGGACCATTCGGTCCAGAGACTGAGAGCGCAATCTTTAGGACAGGGAACCACACAGGGCACAGATGAAGGGTAGACCTCATCCACACACATCTCCTTCTCCACCTCGGTACCTGAAGCAAACAACATATGGGATTACAAAGTTTTTCAAATTCATTGAGCACCATTCGCATGATTATTTTTACTGCACATGCTATAAAACAGATACGTTGATGCATCTGTAGTATGAACTGATGACAATATTCAGAATTGTGAAGGTATTTGAGCTAAATTCTTAAACAGTACTTAAAATTCTTAGAACAGTACTCCAGGGGGTCTTGACCAACATCCACTTACAAATTCATCATTTATGTAACAGTAACAATTGGTGTAAGTGTATTTGACCTCACATGTAGGTTATATACTGCACTGTAAAGCAGATGGGTGAAGCTGACATAACCACATGTCTGGGTCATAATTCATGCCAAAAATCAAAAGAAGCAAAAAAGCAAGACAATCAAGCCTATTTTTTTTTTTCATGCATTAATTCCATAACAATTAGGTGCATCTTTCTCCCATAATTCTTGCAAAAATACTGTAATGCAATAAAACCTCTTTAATGCAAAAAAATAAAAAATAAAAAAAATCACTTAATTCTTATTGATTCATACACCAAGGTTGTATTTGTTGTATTGCCTTTTATTTTTGATGATTAAAAATATAAAATATTGAAATTATAAACATTAAATTGAACTGATTTAATAAATAAAATATTGAAACATTACAACATTAAAGTGAACATTAATTAATAATAAAATAATACACTATATACATACATTTATGCACATATTATTGTCCAAAAAAAAAAAGCAATAAAAATCACTATTGAGAATTAAGGGAGCTACACAAAAAACATTCAGATGCATTATAGTAATGAAATTTATGGCGTAAAATGTTCTTAACTGTCATAAAAATAAACGTCACGATGCAAATTATGTTAATGGACCTAAAATTAGGCAACATTTTCTTTATGCGAAATATGATTCACCCAGACAAGCTTTTAATGCATTTCAAACTCCAATGTCCTGTTTTGAAACGGTGCCATCCTAAAAACAGTAGAAAGCAATCATACAGATGGTTCTGAAGGACAGGCAAAAGCAAAACATGTGCAATTGTTTTCAGCGTGTCTGTGTTTGGCAGCGTTCTTTACCACGCACAGCCCCTCTCAAGGGTTTTTATCATATCTTTTACTTTGAGCCAAATCTGATGAGTATCAGCTCGGTTTTGGCTTTAGCTCAGTGACACGCTGGGGAGAAAAAAAAAGCTCTCTGCTTGAGCATAGAGCCACAAACACCCAATAAATATTTCCATCAAAGCAGGGACACTCCAAGTTTTCCTTGTAGCAGACAGCGATACAATATTTACATCGATCTGTGTCAGAACCGTGGCCATTTGTGAAGCAATATTGTACGCGTCACTCGGTGAGACGGTTGGAGTGAAGCAGATGCCAAGTCTGGCTGTAAAAAACAACTAGCAGATCAATTTTAATCAGTGCGTGATGGAATCAATCTGCCACAGCGTGCGAGTACAGAGAGGCAGGTTATGGCGAGACGGGGGGGGGCGTTCGATTGCTCACGCGGCAGATGCTAGAGAACATTATTGCGCGTTATTATTATTTCACAAACGTCATATCACGCGGCCACCCAGCAGATTCTGAATGACAGTGGTCACGTGACAGAGGGATTTCTTGAAAACAGCAGATGTTTCCTTGTGATGGTTTATCTTTTTCAGAATCTCCAGCATTTGCTGGAATCTTAATGTGGCAAAATTGTGAGAAATTCCACTAAATTTCATCTGGAAGCATCCACTGTTATTAACTTCAATCTTCCATTATGGATCTCAGATATTTTTAGACAAGTCAGATAGAAAAACAAGCTCCTTTAACCAGCATTTCTTTAGGGTTTGCAAGCTACCGGGTTGCTAAAATGAGCACTATAGAGGAAGAATTATTACAAAAATGTCCTGGCTTTTCCAAGCATTATAATGGCAGCGAATGGGTGTTTTGAAATTTTGAAGTCCAATAAAGTGCATTCATCCATCATAAAAAGTGCTCCACATGGCTCAAAGCAGTTAATGAATGCATTCTGAAGTGAATAGATGCGTTTGTGGAAGAAAAATATCCATATTTAAAACTTTAAATTATTTTTTATACATACGACAGTTAGCAAAAGTTAGAGATTATAGTTTATTAAGGTTTAAATATGGATATTATTCTTATACAAATGCATCGATTCACTTCAAAAAAGCCCCCTGGAGTCGTGTCGAGCACTTTTTATGATGGATGGATGCACTTTATTTTCAAAATCTCAACACCCATTCACTGCTATTATAAAGCTTGGAAGAGCCAGGACATTTTTTAATGTAACTCCAATTGTATTTGTCTGAAAGAACAAAGTCATATACATTTAGGATGGCTTGAGGATGAGTAAGTCATGGGGTAATTTTAATTTTTGGGTGAATTATCCCTTTAATGGATTAGCCTATATTTTCCAAGTTAAAAACAATGAATATTTTAAGGATACTGAATAGTTTGAGTTATGTCTATATCAGCTATTGCAGATAAACCCGCTCTTAAAAAACAAAGGGAAACTGTGATTGCTCATATTAGTCAGATGGTTCTTGGGCAGAGAAAATTGAGAAATGTGACCCTGGGCCACAAAACCAGTCATAAAGGTCATTTTTTTTTTAATTAAGATTTACACATCATCTGAAAGCTGAATAAATAAGCTTTCCATTGATCTATGGTTTGTTAGGATAGGAAATAATATTTGGCCGAGATACAACCATTTGAAAATCTGGAATCTGAGGATGCAAAAAAATAAAATTATTGAGAAAATCATCTTTGAAGTTGTCCAAATGAAGTTCTTAGCATTGCATATTACTAATCATTAATTAAGTTTTGATATATTTACGGTAGGAAATTTACAAAATATCTTCATGGAACATGATCTTTACTTAACATCCTAATGATTTTTGGCATAAAAGAAAATTAGATCATTTTGACCCATACAATGTATTGTTTATGCTTATGACTGGTTTTGTGGTCCAGGGTCACAAATGTTTTCTTTGAGATCTCATGCATTTTTACATATGAAAACTCACAATCAAACATTATTTTTTCCCACATTTATGAGTTTTCCTAGATCAACTGCACAAAAATAATGCACGAAGTTGTCAACTTAAAGAACATGGGGTATTTAGCAGGACTAACAAGGTGTTTTAGACTTGAGAAACAGGGGTGACAAGTCGCCAGATGTGTCAGAAGGCTGTCAGAACGCTGTGACCCTGTGTCTGTCAAAACATTGCTCTGTTTGTTTTAGCATCCTGACACAGACAGCAACACTTGCTTTTTGTCTGTTTACTCAGCCAATGGCAGATAGTGGGAGACCTGTCTGAAAACAGTCATTATTTTATGTACAGACTTCACCTTTAAAGGATTACTTCACTTCCAGGATAAAATTTCCTTATAATTTACTTTTTTTTACTCACTCATCATGCAAAAAAAGCCAGATACCATTTACAAAAAAGGTCAAATAACAATGTTGAACAATGTTGAAGTTGTAGGAGAAAATGAGAGTCTTTCGCCCTACCCTACTTCTTAAAAACGAAGTACACAGACAAAGAACTAACCATGTGTGACCTCTCCAACGCAGAGCTTGTGCAAGACAAGTATTTGTGGTTAAAAGTATATAAATTTTTTATGACATAAGATAATACATTTTCAAACCAAACATCTTTCCGCAGAACAAAAGCATACTTTTGAAGACATTTTGTGACTACTTTTAGAAATAGACTACCATTTATAAGTTGGGGGTCGGTAAGATTTTTGTTTTTGAAAAGAAATAATACTTTTATTCAGCAAGGAGATTGATCAAACGTGACAGTAAAAACATTTATAATGTTACAAAAGATTTCTATTTCAAATAAACACTGTTCCCCTGAACATTCAATACATCAAATAATCTTAAAAAAAAAGTTTATTGTAGTTTCTACAAAAATATTAAACAGCACAGCTGTGATCATAATAAAAAATGAGCTCCAAATCAGCATATTAGATTGATTTCTAAATAATTTCTGAAGGGTGGAGTAATGATGCTGAAAAATCAGCTTTGATCACAGGAATAACATTACATATTACAATACGTTCAAACAGAAAACAGTTACTTTCAGTAAGAAATAACTGACAACGATTGAATACCACACCTCAAGTCATCGATCAGGTGATACATTTCAAGGCATTCGACCGGTTTTTGTCCTTAAAGGGATAGTTCACCCAAAAATGAAAATTTGTGTGCGCGCTCTGGCGTAGTATACACAAGCGCCGGAAGCGATCTCTGTGCAAAATGTAAACGATGAGTGACGAATAAGCGCAGATCGCGTCACGCGCCAGATGCTGTGTAAGCGCTCAGGATAGTAGGACATGAATCAGAGGTAAAAAAATGATATAAATACTGTTCAGTTTCTCGCACAAACCGATCGTTTCGTGTCTTAATTTGGTTAAATTAATTAATTTGGTTTTGTTTGTGTATGTTTTATTTACCAACGAAGATTTGGTAGCCATTGACTGTCATTATACTGACAGACTGCAACAGGTTGAGTTAAAATTCTTCGTTTGTGTTCTACTGAAGAAACAAAGTCATCTACATCTTGGATGGCCTGGGGGTAAGCAGATAAACGTAAAATTTTCATTTTTGGGTGAACTATCCCTTTAAAACGCTATTGTAAATAGGACTAATTTCTTACGCATCTCATCCATCGCCTCCGTTGCTAATTCTAAAACGTCATTTTAGACCCAGTAACCACGCTTGAGCCGTCGATAGCAGATTATAGATTATATGAGCATGAGAAATTTCTTTCAAAAATATTTTAAAAATCGTACCCAACTTTTGAATGCCATTGAATATTCCTAAATAGACAGAGACAGAAAGGCAACTTGTCAACATGCTGCTGAAAAGGACGATTTATGAGCAAGAGCAAGTCTTTAGCCGGTCAAATAAACAAGTGTCTCTCCAGGCATGGCTGAGATTGTCTTTATTGAGTAGCTGAGCTGTAGGAGGACACGATCACCATTAGCAGCATGTTTACACTCCTCTGCTCTCTGCAGCATTAACCCTGTAAAGAGATCCAGCTGAGAAGGGAAACGTTCCGGACACACCAGCTGAGAGACGAGATATGGCTGCCCTCCGCCAGGAGAGTCTGAATTCCCAGAGGCTAATTACCGGATTCGAAATCAATCCTGCTTTTTAAAGACATCCGCCACAGAAGCCGCCAGAACACAAGTGAGAATCGACTGGCCTGCTTTTGCGGTATAATCATCTGGCAAGCTTCACGCAAGAGATTATTTTTGCATTTTTGGAAAGAGACCGCATGCACCAGTTGCAGTTTTTTTAAGCCCTATTCAGACTGGACTAGTTTTCCCTGAGGAGGTTTGACAATTTCATAGATGTACGTGATTGTAATCCAGTTTAAATTAAACATGATTCATATTGCACGCATTAACAACATCAATGCAGAGGTCCCAGTCGGAATCAACATTTATATTTGTAACTCACGAATTAAGTTGTTTGGAAAATTATCTTTCTAAAAAAATAAACAAAATAAAATAAATTATGGCAAAAAATATAGCAACAACATTTTACATTTTACAGTTGGGCTTAAATTTAAAGTAAAATGTAAATAAATTAAAATGATTAAAATAAATAACAATTAGAATAAAAGAAGTAAAAATTGGATTAAAATAAATAAATCAGTAAAGTGTATTGCATTGTTTTGAAAATAAGAAACAGAATAAAAGTGAGGTTAAAATAAAAAAAGAAATAATAAATAAATAAATTGTATTAATGTACATAACAGATAACATTTTAATTAATTTAATAAATATTTAATATTTTTTAAAATATTTAATATAATTTACTGTAAAAAAAAAGTCAGCTGTAAAATTAGAATGAAGTAAAAATTGGATCCAAATAAATAAATCAATTTATCAATTGTGTTGAATTAAATTGAAAATAAGAAATAGAACATAAAATAAAAATGAGGTTAAGTAAAAAAAATATGATTAAAATAAAGAATATAATATAATATAAAAAATAAAAAAAAGATAACAGATAACAAAAAACCTAAAAACAATTATTTAAATGAAAAAAAAAAACATAAAATGTAACATTTCATCCAAATAAACACGTAATAGATACCCTATATTAATATTTGTAAGTTATTTAGGCAAATAATCTTTGAAAAAAACAAAAAACAGTAAAAGTTATGGTTAAAAAATGGCATGTGTATAAACAACATAACAGCAAAAATTTTACATTTTACAGATTGGGCTTAAATTTACAGTAAAAAAAAAAGATTAAAATAAATAATAATTAGAATAAAGTAAAAATTGGATTAAAATAAAAAATGAAAAATTAAATAACAAATATGATTAAAATAAATATATAATATAATATAATATAACCCTAACATATAATATAATATAGCTTTTACTAATATACATAGCAGAGAACAAAAACCAAAAAAAGGAAAAAAAAAAACTTAGATAAAATACACATAAAATGTGACGTGTCACACAGGCAATTCTGGAAATATCAGTTTACATTTTTCGCTGTTAACTATAAAATGACTTTTTTAAAAGCTGTGCATTTAGCAGTACTTTACCATAAAATGACATGAATTGTCCTATTAGATCTATTGCAGTTGACCATATATAGTGAGGGAACTTACTGCTAACCAACTGGTTTTTACTGTAGCATTTTTACGGTCAAAAAACTGTGCTGTTACTAAAATAAGATTTTTTGTAAACATGACATTTGCTAAATGCAGCAACATTTAATACCTTCACTGTTGACGCAGCGGACCTGTGGAGCCTGCGTTCCCTCTCCGCAGTCCATCTCTTCATCTGGGATACACTCCTCTAGCTTGACCAGCTGCCAGCTAAAACAGCTGGGATCATCACACGGGATGGCCTCCACCAGATGAGGACAGTTCCCCTCACCACCTGTGGGGTAATTAGTGATTGTACGTCGTCTGAACTTGAAACCTGCAAATAAACATGACAGAAAAGGTCTATTAGGTAGGTCCATACATACAGTGAACACTTCTGTAAGTCACAGTTAAAAATGTCACTGGATTAGGACAAAATATCAAACTAAGTGACATCTAATGTCACTTCTAATGACATTTTACCCAATTACTTTTAACCAACTTGTCCTGAGGTGATTTGTGGTGGATGTGTGACCTTTCGTTGAATCGATTTTTTTTAGGGTGGATCTTACAAAACTCTCAAGAACATGTCCAATTCACATTTCAGTCCAAAAGGAAAGCAAAGAAATTGTTTTCAGTAATAAAATAAAATAAAATAAAACATTTTTAGAACTTTTTGTGCATTATGACGTCTTTTCATTACAATTAAGCAATTATAAACCAATAAAAGAAATTGTTTTTTTATTAAACAACTACTCTAATTTTAGGACCTTTTGTACATTATGAGCTTTTGAATATAGACAATTGTAAAGCCATAAAATAAATTGTTTTTCATTTAAGAAAAAAAAACATCAAACCTATTTTAGGATCTTTTTGTACATTATGACTTTATTAATTGTGTTTGTTAATTAATATTTGCACTAATTTGATAATGTTTCCAGTTATCAATAATCTAAAATGTGATGTATAAAATAATGACATATATAATCAAATATAAAATAATTGTAAAAATTAAGTAAAATAATAAACAAGGTAATTAAAAAATAAAACAATTGAATGGAAAAAAAAACAGTGAAAAAACAAAGAAAAATTGTATTGTATTTATAGATGTTATATAGTAATAATTATGTAGATATTACATAGTAAAAATATCTAATCTAATTTTAGGACCTTAATCATTTACAAAAATTTAATAAAAAATTTTTAGTATGTTTTTGTACATTATTTTTTATTATTGAAGCAAAAAAAAGTGATGTCCAAAACAGTAATACATAAAAAATAAAAATATATAATTATAGTTTGATATATAATTTAATTGTAAATAATTTAATAATAACAATTTAATTCTTCTATTACTTTTACATTAAAAAAATTAAAAAACAAAAACTTTTAATATAGCATTTTTGTTATGCATATATGAGTAAATATATATAATACATTTGAAAATGTATAAAATTATCGGGGTAAATGCCATAAAAATAATATTGCAATGTAAAAATGGCATTAAAAATTGGCCATTTAGTTACATTTAAATATAGAGGCAAAGTTTAGTAAATTTGAACTTCAATAGTTATTGGTTTATGTGCTTTTTTTTAATAAAATATAATAAAATCAATGTACAGAAAATAAATATTAAGACATGTTTAAAATCTGATTTCTGCTGATATGCCGTAAGGCAGCATCTTGGGCAAATTATTTAAAATATTAGTTAAATCAAAAGGAAATATTTTATTTTGACTGTAAAACAGCTCTGTGCCTCAGTAAAATATTGTGTCTCAGTATTTGACACTTCCTTTTCAGTGAATATATTATCAGTTTCAGCCATGTTTACCTTTCTTCACCACCCGTTCGTCGCAATTCTCAAAGGTGCAGGGCCCCCAGGCGCCCCACGGGGACACTTCACACTCCAAAGGGCACGGGATGTGACACAGCTGCGTGGTACTCGGAGTCGTTCCCTTGCAGAGGCGAATGTCTACGGGTTGTGATGCTATAACGCAAACACACGCATTAAAACACTGCAGTAAGACTCCCACATGAGCACAATACATGATGAACAATTGGGTTTATGAAACTGCAGGAAACAACAAATGGCAACATTAAACACGCTCTGAATAATTTTGTTTCCCTGTTGCATCACAGCAAATGAAAAACAGGAGAAAACCAGAATCCACAGATTTCAGTATAATTTGAATCTATTTCCACAACTCGATGTGTTCGTTTATTAATATTTGGACTAGTGCTGTCAAATCGATTAATCACGATTAACTGTATCTAAAATAAAGTTTGTGTATACATACATACATATATACATATATACATATATATATATATATATATATATTTTTTTTTTTTTTGGAATTTATTTATTTATTTATATATATATATATATATATTATTACATATATATATATATATTTTTTTTTTTTTTTTAATTATTTCATTTTTATATTTATATATAATATACATCTTGTAAATATAAAATGCATACACACTATACATACATACATTATTCAAACACAAACTTTTATTTAGGATGTGATTAAATGATTTGACAGCAGTAATTTGGACTAATTTAATAATTTTCCTAGTTATTAATCATCTAAAATATGACATCTAAAATAATGGCATGTATAATGCAATGTAAAATAATGCTAAAAATGAAATAAATAAAAATAATTAAAATAAATATTTTTTAATTAATTAGAAATGATGTGTTTATAAAATTGCATTTATAAAATGAAGGCAAAATAGTTGTTTCAGTAGATCTAGTAGAAAGAAAACATCCAAAATACACTTTAAGTGCCGATTTTATTGCACATTTATTTACATTTATGTCTGCCAATTTTAAATACACTACTTATCTTTACTCCGGCTGTTGATAGTATTTTCTGATAAAGCAAGATTAAGTATGGTGGTATTTATAAGTATCATATTTACATTTTTATCCCATGCACCTGAAATAAAATAAATAAATAAATAAAATAAAATAAAATAAAATAAAATAAAATAAAATAAAATAAAATAAAATAAAATAAAATAAAATAAAAAGTTTAGGAGTTCAACTAAAAAACCTACCACATAACCTACATAACCTTTAAAAAGATGGAGTATAAATAAATAAATAAATAATCCTCCCAGAGGAATAGTCTTCAAATGTTAATAGGGAAGAATAGATCTGTAAATTACATTTTTAACCCTAATGGAATAAAATGAAATAAAATAAAACAAAATCTAATTACTAATAAAAAGAGTTTAAAAATGTTAAAAAATAATTTTAAAAGATTAAACAAATAAAAAAATAATAAATCTAAAATAGTCCTCAAATGAGTGTAGAAAATGCGTAGATCCCGTCTGGACCGAATATGTGTGAAACAGATCTTTTTTCCAAGGAACTATAAAACACAAATTCGAAAACACAAACAAAAACGGTGCATTAATGTTTTAACACAGGATTTTCCTGTCGGCTTGATGGGTGACAGGTGACATGACTGCTGCGTTCGGATCAAAGCGAGGTAAACTCTTCTCGTGGAGCTCTCCACGCTCATATGTGGTGAGTTCTGCTCTCTAGAGATTTCCAAAACAAAATGCTCTCCACACAGAATGTCAACTAAAAAGCACAAGAAGACTGTGACTGCACCACAGACCTTCAACAAAAATAATGACTGAACTCTGGAAATGGGCATGGGGGAATGACAGTTCAACTCTTCTGGCGCCGCATGTTCCCGAAATTAATGGAGAGACAGATTTCAGTGTAATGCACCATCATCTACGTTAACATAACACAGCACAGGTTGTCCTTGTTTACGTGCCAGATGGTCTAGACCTTCTGCGCAAACTTTCTGTCTAATCAAAGTTTGCGGTCTGTGCCTGCTTTGACAAACCCAGGCGGACAGGCTTGGCTTCAAGCATGAGAATGATTTGCTACTCGGTAGCTGTCTAAAAATAGATGAGAAACCTAAGGTGGCCCTGCTATTTGTTAATATACACTACCTGTCAAAACTTTGAGGTTTGAAAGTTTTTGAGTTTTAATGTTTTTGAAAGAAGTATGTAATACTTAAGTTTAAGATGAAATATTAAAATTAAATTAAAATAAAATAAAAAAAACTTCAGATTGCTCCATATTTTAGAACCCATAAACTCAAAGGCAGAAGGGTCTAGTTTAAAAGGAAAAATAAAATAAATATGTTTTTTTATTCAAACAAAGTGCTTATTCAATTCTTTTGAGGAAGGGCGTACAGTAAGGAGATGTCAGAATAACTGTCATTGTCAATCAATCTCTGTCAGTTGTCTGGTGCCTGGAGGACAATGTTGACTAAAGCAGAGAGGGTTGCATCAGTATGAACCCTTGTAATGAGCTCTCCATGGACACAAACGCTTACAAAAATACAGAGAGTCAACAGACTAAGCAAACAAAATATGTAAACATGCTCTAGGCAAAGAGATTTGATCAAACACAGACCATTATGTCAGATACAAAAATAAAATAAAATAAAACAATTAAATATAAAATAGAATAATAAAAATACAATATAAATACAAATTCATAGAATTAATATAATAATTAAATATAATATAAAATATAATAATAAAAATAAAATATAAATACAAGTATGAAATTCAATGAAATTAAATAATATAATAAAATATAAAATCAAATAAATCAAATAACCAAAAATTCATAGATAGAATATATATATATATATATATATATATATATATATATAACATAACACATCATGTTATATTATATTATAATACAATATATTATAACACGTCATGTTATATTATATTATAATACAATATAACATAACTAAATATAACATAAATTTTAATAATAAAATAAAAATACTAATTTGTAAAATTAATGTAACAATTAAATATAATATAAAATATAATACTAAAAATATAATATAAATACAAGCATGAAATGAAATAAAATAAAATAATAGTGCTGGTTTTCGAAGCAATATTGGTGTGTCTACATATACATATACATATACACACACACACATATATATATATATATATATATATGAAAAATACCCAAAATATTCCTTTTAAGGGGTTAATAAAATAAAATAAAATAGTGCTGGTTTTCGAAGCAATATAGGTGTTTACGTTCAGCTAATAAATACCCAAAATATTCCTTTTAAGGGATTAAACATCTTACCTGAGATTTCATAGCTGATAGACAGGAGGGGAGGGACACTAGGCATCTGGCTGTTTGGAGACTGACCTTCTACAAAACACACAAACTACTGCTAATAAACCACATTCAAGGGGCAAATACAATCATTTTGAGCTCTACACTGTGACTACTTCCAGATTATTACAGCTTTAAAAGGGTAAAGCAAGGCATAAGCTGGTTAGCTTTAACTATCCTGAGCTGTGACGTCAAGAGCGGCAGACTGGAAAATATAACCGCTCAACCTTTTACGAGTCCTTCAGAAAATATAATGAAATGATATCCATTTCAACACAATGCTAAGGCACTTTTGATATAAAGTCATCTTCTGTCATTCTGATCGACTGGGCTGTACATTTTCCATCATGCTGTACTTTTACCTGTCAGTAAAATATGAAAAACACTTGTTTCCCCTCTTAAATCCTTACACCTCAGTCTACTTTCACATTTTATTTTCTTGAATTTTCTTCACGCAACGCAATAGACCAGACAACTTATTTTATATCTGTCAAAACAACACAAAGCATTTTGAATGATCTGTCAATGTTTTTACAATTTGGTGAGTGACAGTTAACACAACCTCTGTCAGCAGGGCCAAACTGCTCAAGATAACCAGCCAAACCCACTGGTTTGTAATGCCATAAATGAATCACATCCGTCACATTTGGTTCCCCTATAAAGCAGTCATTTTTTCATTGTAGACTCCAAATATAGCTCTGTCCAATCGAATGTCATGGCAGTTTATTCATTGTACATCGCCTCCATTGACTTTCATTCAGACAGTAATGTGATAATGTGAGGTGTAAGCTGGTTAGCTTTTACTTGCACCCAGATCTCAGCCAGTCAAAGCCACAGGATTCCTCCCACACTCGCAAACATGGAGCGTCTTCGATGGATTTTTGCAGCACTTCAGTAAAGAACTCTCTTCTCAACAAGAACCATTTTCTGCATCATATGGAACACATTCAAATGAAAGGTTCTCCTACAGCATCACATGGGATTTAAAAATTATTATCTTATGGAATCAAATGGAACTTATGGTAAAATAAAATTAAAAAGATTTACTTACGGCATCACATGGAGTTTACAATAATTCTCTTATAGAATCAAATTTAACTTATAATAATTTTCTTCTGCCATCACATGAAACTTATAAAGATTCTCCTACGGAATCAAATGGAACATTTTGATGCCATATATATATAAAAAATGCTTCAGGCAACATATGAAAGAAACTCTCCAATATGAGTCTCTTATGGAATCAAATGGAACTCATAAAGCTTCACTTGTGGCATCATATTAAACTTATGAAGATGTATAAGTTTAATATTTATAATATTAGACATACATGGAACCAAATAGAACATAAAGATTCATTTTATGCATCATACTGAACTCAGAGATTCTCCTATGGCACTGTTTTTCTCTTGAAAATTCTCTTACAGCATCAAATGGGCTTTGAAATGATTCTCTTATTGAATCAAATAGAACATATAAAGATTCCGTTATGGAATCCAAATGGAACATTTAAAGATTCCCTTATGGCTATGGCATCATATGCAACTTACAAAGATTCTCTTGTGGAATAAAATTGCACTTTTAAAGATTCCCTTAAGGAATTGTATGGACCTTACAAAGATTCTCTTAAAGAATCAAATGGAACATAAAAACATTCTCTTCATATGGAAATCATATGGAATTTTTAAAGATTCACTTATGGAATCAAGTGGAACATTTAAAGATTCCCTTATGGAATCATATGGACCTTACAAAGATTCACTTATGGCATCATATCGAACATATAAATATTCTTATATGGCATCATATGGAACTTTAAAAGATTCTCGCATGGATTCAAATGGAACATTTAACGATTCCCTTACGGAATCATATGGACCTTCCAAAGATTCATTTATGGCATCATATTGAACATACAAAGGATTCTCTTATGGAATCCAATGGAAAGATTCTCTTATGAATCATTTGTAACTTACAAAGATTCACTTACAGCAACATACGGAACTCACAAAGATTCTATTATGAAGTCAAATTAAACATTTAAAGATTCCCTTACAAAGATTCATATATGGCATCATACTGAACATATATAGCTTCTTTAATGAAATCAAATATAACGTATAAAGATTATCTTGTGGAACTATATGTGACCTTGGACCACAAAATCAATCATAAGGGTCAACTGATGTATGGTTTGTTGGAATAGGACAATATTTGTCTGAGATGCAACTATTTGAAAATCTAGAATCTGATTTCTAAAAAAAAAAGAAAAAAAATCAAATCAAAATAATAATAATAATAATAATAATAATAAAAAAAATCACATTTAAAGTTGTCCAAATGAAGTTCTTAGCAATGCATATTACTAATCAAGTTTTTATGTATTTACGGTAGGAAATTTACAAAATATCTTCATGGAACATGATCTTTATTTAATATCCTACTGATTTTTGGCATAAAAGAAAAAACGATAATTTTGAACCATACAATGTATTTTTGGCAATTGCTACAAATATACCCTGCTACTTAAGACTGGTTTTGTGGTCCAGGGTCACATATGGAACTTACAAAGATTCACTTATGGAATCAAATTGCAATTTTAAAGATTCTCTTATGGAATCATATGGAACATACAATGATTCACTTAAGGAATCATTGTGGATTCAAATGGAACATTTAACGATTCCCTTACGGAATCATATGGAACATACAATGATTCACTTATGGCATTATATTGAACATACGAAGATTCTCTTAATGAATCAAATTGAACATATGAAGATTCTCTTGTGGATTCAAATGGAATATATTAAGATATTCTTATGGAATCGAATGGAATTTACAAAGATTTACTTATGACACTTATAAAGAATATTATTATAAAAAAAAATATTTTTATGCATCTATAAAGATTTTTATGCAAGATAAAGTCTTTTATGCAATCAAATGGAACTTATAAATATTCTCTTACTGAATCAGATTGAAGTTATAAAGATTATCTTATGGCATAATTGGAAACCTACCTTTTTTTTTTGGAACAAATGGAACATTAAGATTGGCTTATGTCATCATATTAAATATTTAAAGGTTCCTTTATGAAATCAAATTGGACGTTCTCCTATATCATCAGGCTTTAAAATCCTTTTGGAAACTCTTGATTTTGAGACAGTGAAGCCACCTGTGGGAAATAACGCTCTGTTTGTGCTGTGAGTGCAATGTTGCGTTCTTAGAAGGAAATGCAAATGAGCATCACTTCCAGATAGATTTGATGAAGGTTTCATCACATCAAAGAATCTTGAAGCTGACAACATCCTCCCAGGGCGAGAACATCACGACTCCATCAGTCGACTAACGCTCCGGCACATTTTCCCTTTAACTTTCTGCACCGTCTGCGTTCATGTATCTGCTGTCAGTGGAGCAGATTACCCCCCAGTGAAGCGAGGAGTCTCCTGCACCGCACTGATAAGGACACAGATTTCCCAGCATACGCAGCTCCACCAGTGGCCTGTTTTAATAGCTCTTCTTTAACCAGAGCTTTTCATGCAGTCAGCGCTCATCTGCTCTAATGTACGGAGACATGTGCTTTTCGATAAGTTTCAATGTGCTCACCATACAGTTCTGGTTCTGAGCATCAAAAGAGCGAGCAGGAGGGAGAAAGATAAAAAAAAAGGTATTTTCCATGAAGATGGGTGGGCCATTAATCGAGTGATGGTGTGTGTGTGTGAAGCATGCAAAGAAGTTCTGATGCAATATTTACAGTAGAGTAAGACATTTGCACATACACACATGATTGTGGGTGGTGAACAGAAAACCAGGAAAGAGGAAAAGCATGAGGGATAGATTGATGTATTCTAGGAGTTACATTGTTCTGAGAGGTAAATCACAGTATGTTATTATAGTAAATGTTTTGCTATAAATATATAAAATATTATTCATCACAGCTCAGGATATTCACTATAATAAAGGGTTTGGGACTGAACACATTTTCGTTGTGCTATCAGCCAATCATTGTTTTGCTCGGCTTAACAACAACAAAAAAAGTGTGCCCAGAATTGAATGTCTGTGGGTAAAAATGCCATACTTCTGTAACTATACATTGTCAAACAGACACCTGTACCTTGTTTGTCTTTGTTGTTATTAATGTAGCTGAGGAGTTCTGCGTTGACCTGGACACAGTATACTTCTCTGCTCTGCACACCTCCACCACACAAACCCGTCTGATTCCCACGCCGCCGGTCCTGCTGGCTGAGCAGCGCGTCAACTCGACACTCGCTCCATTCGGTGGTCCGCCAGGCATAACTGAAATTAAAGTGAAATACAGGCTATTATGTTCTGAATCTGTGCTTTGGGTCACCCATACTGTTGCTGTAATAAATCTTTCCAAACATTTCCAAACAACATCATTCCATTTGGTGTATGTATCAGAGTCACATATGGTAGCATGAGATTTTTGGCATCTGAAATTTCTGAAAATGAAGCAGAAATAAAATAAAATATAAATAGAGAAGAAAAACTTAAAAATACAAAAAATATATATATTTTATATTTGTTTTTTTTTGTTAGTAGAAAAAGACAAAAATACAAAAATGACAAAAGCACAAAATAAAAACAGAAAAAACAGGCTACTTCAAAATACGCAGATGTATGGATAGATGGATGGACAGATGGGTAGGTAGGTAGGTAGGTGGATGGTACATGGTTGGATGGATGGGTGAATGGACGGACAGACGGACTGACAGATGGGTAGGTAGGTAGGTGGATGGATAGACAGATGGCCTGATGCATGGATGGGTAAGTAGGTAGGTGTATGGTACATGGATGGATGGATGGGTGGATGGATTGACAGATGGATGGATGATAGGTAGGTGGATGAACGGATAGGTTGGTGCATAAGTATGTAGATAAGTAGGTGGATGGATGGACAGATGGATGGGTATGTAAGTAGGTGGATGGATGGATGGATAATAGGTAGGTGGACAATGGATAGGTAGGCAGATAAGTAGGTGGGTGGGTAGATTGTTGGATGGATAGATGGATGATGGGTGGATAATTAGGTGGATGGACGGACGGACGGAGGGACAGACAGATAGATGAATAGGTAGGTAGGAGGAAGATGGGTGGGTGGGTGGATGGATGGACGGATGAATAGGTAGATAGGTGGAAGGTACATGGATGGATGGATGGATGGATGGATGGACGGAAGAGTAGATGGGTAGAAAAGTAGGTGTTTAGGTAGGCAGATGCTTTGGACTGATAGGTAGGTAGAAAACATGTGGGTAGGAAGGTTGGTGAACGGATGGATGGATAATAGGTAGGTGGATGGGTGATGATGGATAGGTAAGTAAATAAGTAGATGGGTAGGTTGGATGAATGGATGGACGAAAAGGTTGCAGAGGCAGGTAGTTAAGTAGGTGGATAGGTAAGTGGATGAATGGTGGGTAGGTAGATTGATGGATGGATGATGGATGGGTAGGTTGGTTGGTAAAAAATAGGTGGGTAGGAAGGCTGGTGGATGGATGGATAATAAGTAGGTGGATGGGTGGATGAATAGATAGATGGATGGATAGGTGGATAAGTAGGTAGGTTGTTGGATGGAAGGAGAATAAGTTGGTGGAAGAATAGGTGATTGGACAGATATGTTAGTAGATATTAAGTAGATAGCTAGGTCGATAGGTAGGTGGATCAATGGACGGGTAGAAAAGTAGGTGAGTAGGCAAGTTGGTGGATGGATGGATAACAGGTAAGTGGATGAGTGGATGGATGTATGGATAGGTAGGTTGTTAAATAATAGGTGGGTAGGAAGGTCAGTAAATGTATAATAAGTTGGTGGATGAACAGGTGGTTGGACAGATATGTTAGTAGATATTAAGCAGATAAGTAGATAAATAGGTAGGTGGATCAATGGATGGGTAGAAAAGTGGGTGGGTAGGCAGGTGGATGGACCGATGGGTAGGTAGAAAATAGGTGGGTAGGTAGGATGGTGGATGGATTAATGGATAGATAATATGGATAAGTAGGCTGGTAAAAAAAATGGTGGGTAGGAAGGTTGGTGAAGGGATGGATAATAAGTAGGTGGATGGGTGCATGAATAGATGGGTGGATAGGTGGATAAGTACTTTAGGTAGGTTGCTGGATGGATGGATAATAAGTTGGTGGATGAATAGGTGGTTGGATAGATATGTTAGTAGATAGTAAGTAGATAAGTAGACAGGTGGATTAATGGATGGGTAAAAAGGTTGGTGGTTAGGCAGGTTGGTGGATGGATGAATGGATGGGCAATAGGTGGATGGGTGGATGGATATATGGATAGGTAGGTTGGTAAAAAAAAAAAAATAGGTGGGTAGGAAGGTTGGTGAATAGATAATACGTTGGTGGATGGTGAATGGATGGATAGGTAGGTGGATAAGTAGGTAGGTTGTTGGATGGATCTCGAAAACGTTAAGACACATTTGATTACTGGGTCTTTCTACAGTCTGAGCAGCACAAGACTTCAGAATCTCCATTTAACCTCCATTTAATCCCATTTCTGTCATGGAAAAAAATAGGGATATTAAAAAGATGTCATTTGTGATTTCTCTTTCCCACTTTCGCAACAGTGCGAAACAGAATTGCAAAAATCCATTATCTTCTTGAGCTGCCTGTTCATAGTACGTGGGAGACTCAGAAAGCATTGTGTGCCCTGTGACGGCATGCCAGCGCAGGCCATCTGTGAGAGAACGAGATTAGAGCGGCGTCACCGAGCTCTTAAGATCACTTCCATTTGTCAGTGCATCTCTCTTGGCTCGGGACCACAGAGCAGCCCGATCCGTCTCACCCCGTCTCCATATGCTCATGTGCTGACTCTCACTGGCACCACCGCTCACGCAGAGCAAGGGTCAAGCGGCTCCCGGCAGGGCCTCCCGCTCCACGCCGCCATTTCTCCACGAAGAAGAGAAAGCATTACAGTTCATCATGCTGAGACGTGATTTCTGGGGTTTTTAGTGCTTGTTTCATGTACATGCCCGTAGGATAGGAAAATCCCAAATGCGATCTCGTTAACATCTCAATTGGTTCTCCTTGACAGCAGCAAGATTAAATCGATTCCAAATTAGCTCTGAGTGTTTTTCAGTTACACAGTGCTTCTGCTTCTTCGATTCACCTCCAGAGAAAAAGACTACAGCTATAGCATGTCTCCACTAGAGATTAAAATCAGATTTTGACAATGTCTCAAACTGTGCTCAGACTTTCCAACATAACAGTGAGAGATTCCAATATGAGTTCAATATGAGTCTTCTATTCACATTCATTTTCAACCCAGGCTAGTTAGAAATGTTAGAAAAAAGTGCCTGTGGTGATAATTCTGCAGCAGTGTTATTTTAGTACCACTGAAATACTACAGTTTTAATAAATATTTTGAAAAAAACAAAACAAAACATTTTTATATTTTTTGTTTTAATTTTATTTACATTTTTAATCATTTTGCTAGGTGTTTATTTCTTATTTAGTTGTTCTATTTTTTTTTTTTGTTAAATATGCTTATACATATATATTATTATTATTTATTATTCTATTATTTTTTAGTATTTATTATTTTATTTCAGTTTTTAATGACTTCTTTTGTGTATTGTATCATTTTGCCTACATATTTATTATTATTATTTTTATTATTATTATTTAGTTTTAGTTAGTTGTTTTAATTTCGATTATTTTAGTCTTATATTAAGGTATTAAACTCTATGAAAGAGAAAAAAATGTTGTCTTGCCAATTTTATTTTATTTTATTTTATTTTATTTTATTTTATTTTATTTTATTTTATTTTATTTTATTATTTTAATTAATGGTTACTTTATTTTAGCTGATGTTAACATAAAATTATAACTATGATAATCCTAGTCTACAGCATAAAATGTTGTTTCTTCCATGTTTTGCAATGGCCCCAGAAAGCATGTACAATTTTATCTGAAACTAATGAACTTGAATCTGGCAATGTTTATTATGCTGGTTGTTGCACATAATTCAGCATTTTGAAAAATAAATGTTGAGTGAGTTGCACTAAAAGTTCAATGCGTTATCAGTTTTAAAAAATAAAGTACATATGAGAGCACATGAGAGATAAGAAAATGCATTTGCTGAAGTAACTGTGCCATTTTACCTTTTACCTACGACTTTGAGTAATTTTATCATGACTCATGTTTAATAGGCTTATGCCACATTGCTAGTGCAATGCTGTACCAGGTGCGCTACAAAGCAAGTTTACCACATCAGAACAGCTATACGTATAAGCTGGTTATGTGATGCAAATGTGATGTTTTAAGGTCATGACATAGTTTTGTGCAAGAAACCATGCAAAAGTAAGTCTGTACTAACTGATAATCTCCCCCTTTGTGTCAAAAGGAATAAACGTTGGTTTTTTACTGTCTTTAGAGTTCATTTCAGCTGGAAAATGCAGTGAATTGTATGAATAGGTATGTTTTAGCTCTGTTCTTTTGCTGTATGACAACAGTTGTCTCATTTGTTTCTATTTTGATTCTCTAAAGAAGAATCTTCTGAAACTTCAATGACAGGATTACTAGGAGCCACATTAAATCACTTAAGCTGCGAAAGAGCAACTTCTGAGCAACAATGTTTCCTCTGGCTTGACACATAATGAGATACGACAAGATGACATCTATTTGTTGGCGTACATCTCATAAAATCATCACTCCAATGATGAGGTGCATTTTCACACACAAAACCATGAAAATGAAAACCTCTGATCCCAAACAGAGATACGACTGACTGTCATGTCTAAATAAGAAAGTGTTATATCTGCAAAAGCACTCACTCATACTGACTACATGAAATCATGCATACAGATATTACAGGGCTTAACAATATATATATATAGATTTTTTTTTTTGCTGACCCTGTTGAGCCACTGGTTCAGATTTTTACATGCCCTGCCAACATTTTTACCCTGACCCTTGCCAAAAATGGAAAATAAATAACATGAATATTTTTATACCAGTACATCTCTGCATTTGCAGTCAGTTTCTAGCAAAGTTGTGAGTTTTTATTCAGGGCAAAAAAGGCAACTGACTAAACAGCTTTTTAGACTGAAAACAACAATATTGTGAAATATTATTACAATTTGAAATACCTGTTTATATTGTAAAATATTTTAAAATCCTTCCTGTGATGCAAAGCTGAATTTTCAGCATCATTACTCCAGTCTTCAGTGTCACATGATACTTTCGAAATCATTCTAATATGCTGATTTGCTGTTTAAGAAATGCATGAGATGCAACCAGGAAATTTTCAAGGTATGAAAATACATACACGATTAACAAATGTAAAATGTATTGAGCACACAGCATGTTCATGGTACTTACATGGCGCAGGGTGGCACCCCGTCCCCTTCAGGTTCACAGGCCTGGCTTTCTTCCAGCTGGGGACACTCAGAGCCTCCTCCGGTGGGAAGCCGCATCAGCTGTCTGCTGCGGGAGCGTGTGCCCTGAGGAACACTGGGGTCCGAGCAGGTCTTTGAGCAGGAGCCCCACGTGCTCCATTCACTGACCACACAGTCTTTAGCAATCAGGCAGGACTGGTACGTCTCCGGCAGACCCCAGTGGGGACACTGGCTGATACGGAACAGAAGAGTAGAACGATTGGTCAGTCAACGTGACAAGATAATGATTTTACAGTTATCAAGAACATATTTCTTATTACTTGAAAGAAGATAAACAGTAACTGAAATAAAATAAACTAAAATAATAAAATAAAAAAGTTTTTGTGAACAACCTAAAAACTACAATTTAAGAAAATCTAAACTTTAACTAAAATTAAAATGAAAAAAATAAAAATAACATCAAAATAATCAAAATAATAAATACTATAATAGTATATTAATGATACTAAAAAAAAACACTACAACACTGAAAAATGAAATATTTGTTTCTTAAGAGTAGTAATATTTTTTATAAGAGTGTTATGAGAGATTTATATCAAATTAAACAACATAAACATATTATAATATTATAATATCTTTAAAATAAAATAGATGTAAAATATATTGTAAAGTAGATGTTTGTAAATTATTTATTTAATGTAATCAAATAAAATTGCAAAATTCAAACAATATGATAGTTTATTAAATAAATATGATCAGTACTTATTCTTATTTTCATTATATTTATTCAAACATAAGAACATTACTTGAAATGTCGGGGCAAATGGTAATTTTATTTATTTTAATAATAAATAAAGTTTAAAAAATGAGAGTGTTATGAGAACATAAATATTTAAACTTACAAATATATTCTAGAAAAAAAACTAAAATATTTTAAAGAAGTTTGTAATTTATTAGTTTAATGTAAACAAATACATTTCAAAAATTTAAACAATATGATAATTAATTAAACAAATATGATCAATACTTATTTTTACTTTCATTATATTTATTGAAACACTAGAACATTAGTTGAAATGTCTGGACAAATGTCTATTTTATTTAAAACAAAACAAAAAACAAAATAAAATAAAATAAAATAAAATAAAACAAAAAATAAAATAAAACTAAATAAAACAAAACAAAACAAAACACAACACAACACAACACAACACAACACAACACAACACAACACAACACAACACAACACAACACAATAATTAAATAAATAAATAAATAAATAATAAAATATAATTAAATTAAATTAAATTAAATTAAAAGTGCAGGAGTTCAACTAACAATTAAAAAGTGGTAGAGCCCTGATACCATCACTTTACCACAGTATCACCGCAGCATTTTGCCTTTTAATACTTTAATAACATGTTTTCATGCTTTAAATATTGCAGCTGAACAACAGCTTTTCTAATTGTTTCAGTGGCTGGTAACTTAATGCTGAGTAGAGTGAATGCAGCAATTTCTCTTAGTCTCTTATTTTCTCTGTAGGCAATGCAGCTGACGAGCTATTACAGCTAATTACAGGCTGCTTCCTTTCCAGCGTAGCTTCATTTAGCAACTGCTCATTTAGGTGCTGCGGCTGCCAAACTCACCTCAGGGCAGCACGGACTCTTAAACACATAAACTTCAAAGCTGGCACTGTTTTCCACCCACTTTAAACCCAGATTAAGATGTCTCGAAACCATTTAAAAATCTGGCAACATAATGACAACATATTGCAGCACAATAACTCTTCCTGAGGTACAAAAACAATAGTAGCTGTAGGTAAACACTATTCGGCAGAAATGGAGAGTATGCCAATCTGTTGCTGGAATAGAGATGCGCTATTTAATAAATAGGGCTACTATCAAAATTGTGACTAGGGCTGGGCAAAATTTTATTAATTAAGCAACACAAGGAAGAAAGATTAAATTAAGTTACAAAATGGTCACCTTAAAAGTGCAAATTAGTGCTTTGTGTAGTTCCTATGTGTAACTATGCATGCCTGAAATCAACTGCAATATTTATCTAAATGTATATATTTTTAAAAAATGTATATATATATTTTAAATTATATGTAATTTATTAAAAAAATATATATTAAAAAAATTAAAATAGTTCTAAAAACATAAAAAAATACATCAATCATTCTAAAAAAACACTGAAATGCTGAAAAATAAAATATTTGTTTCTTAAAGTTTAATTTGTTTTATGAGAGCACTATAAGAGATACCAAATTAAATGATACAAACATATAAATATTATAATAAACTAACATCTTTAAAAAGAAATAAATTATTTTAAAGTAGATGTTAGCAATTTATTTATTTAATTTAAACCAATACATTGCAAAATCCAAACAACATGATAATTTATTAAATAAATATGATCGATACTTATTTTTATTTTCATTAAAAAAACATTAATTGATATTTCTGGACAATTGTTTGTTTTATAATACTGTTATAATATTTTTATTTAAAAAATGTTTGTTTTAATATTATTAAAATATATAAAAAATGTTTTAAAACATTTTTAAAAATTAAAATTTAAAAAATATATTTATATTTTATAACTTTTGTTGTAATATAAGATTTTTTGGTCACAGTTTATATTAATAATACATAAGTGCTTTTTAATAATTAATCAAAAGTTATTAATTATATAAACAAACAAATATTAACTTCATGGTATTTATTAAATTATAAATAGCATTAACTTTTGGGAAAATGGTACTGATTAATGCAAATAAATCAAACTTATCAACTCACAACATCATGTTTGCTAAACAAGTTTAAATTAAACATGAAAAACGGATTCCATAACTTCCATAATGTACTGTTTATAACAAGATATTCAACAAGAACAAAAAAAATGTAGGGCAGGATTTATATTTCGGTGTCAAATTGGTTTCAAACAGTGTTTTTCTGCTGAAATGTGCTTTGCTGTATCACAAACGTTCCAATATTACTAACATGCATTGTTTTTATGCTCTACGTTGCACATTTTTGGTGAGCTGTTGTTTACAGCTTGATGATGGAATGAGGACACTAACTTTTTTATTTAAATGAGAATGATGTTTCTCCTTTTAATGTAAGAATAACTCAATTGTGGGAATTCAGGAGAACCTCAGTGTGGCAACGGGAGCATTATGAAGAAGTCCATCAAATCCTAAATAAAATGAGAGGAAATACTCAAATAAACAATGCTATTGTATGCATAACAACAAATGTATATGATTTACAGTCTTTGGTTTTTCAGTGCTTGCGTAAAGCCACATACACAAAGAACTAGAACAGATAAGATGTCTAGTTAAATAACATACTACGAACTTGGGTTTACTGAATAAGAATGGTATGAATAGTTTGTTTGTGTCTACTGGTTGATCATAAAGAAAGTGCTTCAGAAAAAGTTTTTTACACTTTCTTGAAGCAAAACAGCTATGAATATGTAGGGCAAAGAGAAACAAGTCAAAGATTAATATTTACTCTCCTGTAGGTATGATAGATGTTTTTGCGATTTAAAAAAAAAAATTGACATTTATAATATTACAAAAGATTTCAAATAAACACTGCTCTTTTGAACTTTCTATTTGTCAAAGAATTCAAAACATAAAGTATCAAGGTTTCCACAAAAACAGCAAGCAAAACAACGTTTTTCAGCACTGATAATAAAAAAAATTCTTAAACATCAAAGCAGCATATTAGAATGATTTCTGAAGGATCATGTGACACTCAAGACTGGAGTAATGATGCTGAAAATTCAGCATCACAGGAATAATTTAGTTTACAATTGTAAACTAGACGAGTAAAATTTGCGAACAAAGCAGGAAAAGTTCATAAAAAAGCCTTGTCTGAAAGTTTGAAACTATAAGCTTGAAGTTTGAATATTTAGATAGATAAGATGTTGTAGCATGCTGCTACCATGATTTAGCACAATGCTAACATGATTTAACATGTTGCTAACATTTGCATGTTGTTAGCATGTTTAAAGCATAATTAGCATGTTGTTAGCACGTTTCTAGCATGATGTTAACATGTTTTTAACATAATGTCTAGCATTAGCATAAGCATGTTGCGAACATGTTTTTAGAATGATTAATGTTGCAAACTTATTTTTAACATGATTAACATGTTGTTAATATGCTTCTAGCATGAATAGCATCTTGTTAACATGATTAGTAAGATGTTAACAAGTTGCTAGCATGATTAGGATGTTGCTAGCATATTGTTAACATGATTAGCATATTGTTAGCACAATGTTGCTAACATGTTTTAACACGATAAGCATGTAGCATTTTTTAACGTTTTTAACATGCTGTTATCACACTGCTACCATGTTTCTAGCATGATTTGCATGTTGCTAACAAGTTGCTAGCATGTTTAGCATGTTGCTAACATATTATTAACAGCATGCTGTTAACATGTTTCTAAAATGATTAGCATGGTTTTAACAAGTTTTAACATGATTGGCATGTTGCTAGCATGTTTTATTCATTATTTAGCATGATGTAAAGATGCTGCAATCAGCATGTTGCGCACGTTTTTAGCAGTATTGACATGTTGCAAACTTATTTTTAACGTTTAGCACGTTTCTAGCATGATTAGCAGGTTGCTAGCATGAACAGCATGTTGTTAAAAAGTTGCTAGCATTATTAACATGTTGCTTGCATGTTGGTACCACGAATAGCATGTTGTTAACATGTCACTGGCATGATTCACTATTAGCATTCTTTATTAGCATTTTTAAAAATGGTTAACATATTTTAAACATGATTAGCATGTTGCTAGCATGTTCTTTTAATGTGATTAGCTTTTAAACATGCTGTCATCATGTTTTTTGCATAATTAGCAAGTTGTTAACATGTTTTTAGCATTTTGTTAACATGCCACTAGCATGTTTCTGATTAGCATGTTGTTAGCATTTCATGTTTCTAAAATGATTAACATGTTTTAATGTTTTAAACATGATTAGCATGTTGCTAGCATATTTTAACATTGTTACCATGTTAACATGTTGTTATGTTTTATCGTGATTACCAAGATCTTGGCATGTTTTTAACATTTTGTTAACATGTCACTAGCATGTTTCTAAAATGATTAGCATGGTTTTAACAAGTTTTAACATGATTAACATGTTTCTAGCATGTTTTAATCATTATTTAGCATGATGTTAACATGTTTCTAACATAATCAGCATGTTGCGCACGTTTTTAGCAGTATTGACATGTTGCAAGCTTATTTTTAAGCACGTTTCTAGCATGATTAGCAGGTTGCTAGCACGAACAGCCTGTTGTTAACAAGTTGCTAGCATTATTAACATGTTGCTTGCATGTTGTTACCATGAATAGCGTGTTGTTAACATGTCACTAGCATGTCTCTGGCATGATTCGCTATTAGCATTTTTTAAAATGGTTAGCATGTTTTAACATGTTTTAAACATGATTAGCATGTTGCTAGCATGTTCTTTGTGTGCTTAGCGTGTTAACATGTTGTTATCATGTTTTTTGCATAATTAGCAAGTTGTTAACATGTTTTTAGCATTTTGGTAACATGCCACTAGCATGTTTCTGATTAGCATGTTGTTAGCATTTCATGTATCTAAAATGATTTGCGTTTTAACATGTTTCAAACATGATAATCATGTTAACATGTTTTGTTTTATCATGATTACCAAGATGTTGGCATGTTTTTAACATTTTGTTAACATGTCACTAGCATGTTTCTAAAACGATTAACATGTTTTTAGCATGATTAGCAAGTTGTTAGCATATGTTTAGCATGGTGTTAAAATGTTTTAACATGATTAGCATGATATTAGCATTTTGCTCGACCTAACTATATTCAAATAGAAAACATGTGTTTTAAATTATAGTAATATTTAATGTTTTTACTTTTTTTTTTTTTTAACAAAATAAATGCAGCCTCGATGAGCATAAATAGCTCCAAAATGTTTCAAAAATGATCCCAAACTTTTGAACGGTGTATATATACAGTATATGCGACTTTGCTGAATTGCTTTAACCTTGATGTTGGTTATTCAAGTCTTTCCATAAACTTAACATTACCTGCAGATTCCTCAGGCTGAAACGCTCTGAATGTTTTCCTTTCAACTTTTCCCATGTTCCTGAGCTTGAACGAATATCAAAGGGCCAAACACTGTACGCCTGAGATGCACAGACTATAAGGCTGCACCAAAACTTTTCAAATAACTACAAAACTCTTGAACATTTAATACTCAGTGGAAAGTGCTGGCACAGACTCTTGCCGTGTCACACAATCTGCTGCTGGGGAATATACAGTTGTCATTTCTACCGTTGAAAATAGACATCAAGCGTGGGAGTGCTTTGACAGCACAGCGGAGACCCAGACGAGTCACGTAGCCGTCATCCTCTTACTGTCAGCCGCTGACGGAGTGCAGAAATACGCCGGGATCCCGAGTTTTAAGACTCATTTAACCGCTATTAGCCTCAGAAACATAAGTGCTATAACAAAAGAGATGCGGCTCAAGAAAGTAATGCATAACAGATTCCCTTTTAATGCAAACACAAAAATGACCGGAGTTTCTTTAATGTTAATGGACATACTGTAGACTGAGAAATCCTGAAGTATAATATAAGCACATTTAAGTTAAAACTGCTCATCCTTAGTAGGCATTATAGAACATTTTATATCAGGGTAATATTTTTACAAGTAGCAAGCAAGATTTGTCTTACACCTTGAATAGTGTGCACATCATATTATTTCTAAACAAAAAAGAGTTGCAAAAAAATTGCAGTTAATAATAAAAATGAATGAAGATTTCTTCTTATTATGAATTAATAACAACTAAATGATATTTATTAATTCATAAATATCATTAAGTTTTTGGAGAGTTGCACCACATCACATTTTACAACCTGTTATATAAAAATATCTAAATAAATATGAATAATTTAGAAATATAAACATGCTCATCATAGAACTAGTGTATCCAACTCATTGCACAAATTAAAATTTAAGGTATTTTGAATAAATTAATATGAATGTAAATTATTATTATTATTATTGAAAATGTAATTATATTTGTTAATTCATACACATTTATATTTAGGGGGAGTTGCACCACAAGACATTTTGCAACCTGAATTAATGAAAGGAAAACATAAATATTAATATTAATAATACAGATATGCAAAGTATCTTTAATTAATTAATATTAATTTATAATCGTTAATTTTATATTACTTCATATTAATTTATCTAAATTCATCACGTTAATTATAATTTATAAATAATTAAATATTAACTTAATGGTATTTTTGTTACATTCTAACTTTTTGTTGCACTCAGAAGAATATCAAAAAAATAAAAAATAAAAAAAGATCAGAATTAATATTAATTCAGAAAAAAAAAAAAAAAACATGCTCATCGTAGAATAGGTTTTAAAGTCATTGTACAAATTATATATTTTTTCAAGTATCTTTGAATAAATAAATTTTAATTAATTAATCACCATAATGATATTTATCTATTCACAAATACTATTATTATTATTAATAATAATTATAATTATAATTTATATATATAAATTATTATTATTAATATTATTATTAATAACAAATTAATGTTAATGTAATTATATTTATTAATTCATAAACATATTTACATTTTGGGGGAGTCGCACCACAAGATTTTACAACCTGAATTAATGAAAGGAACATAAAAACAAATATTAATAATTTAGATATGCAAAATATTTTTAAATAATTAAAATTAATTTATTAATTAATTTTATACTACTTCATATTAATTTATTTAAACTGATAATGTTAATTATAATTTATAAATAACTAAATATTAATATCATCTTAATGGCATTTTTGTTATATTATAACTTGTTGGGGAGTTGCACTCCCCATATCAAAAATAAACAAAAATTGAAAAATTTAAGAATTAAATGTTCTTTATTCAGAAATAAAAGGTTTTAAAGTCATTGTACAAATTTAATTTTTCAAGTATCTTTGAATAAATTACAATTAATATTAACTGTTTAATCATTAATTATTATCACCTTAATTATATTTATCCATTCACAATTATTATTATTAATTTATTTTTTAAATTTGGGATCACACCGCAATATAAAATCAATATCAGAAAATATAAAATCAGTAATTCATAATATATTCATAATAATTATTCTTCCAATCACAAACTGCAAATACAAATTACACTGTACTGTATTTTTCAACAAATTAATAAATAGGACAAAAAATTAGGCTGTTAAATTGACTGCATTCACTGTTTAACTCTTGTTTATGATGAAACATTATAATTTCATTATAATAAAAAAAAAACCAGAGGTTTTTGAAAATTAGTTACTTGGTGATTCAATACACTGAACAGATCAATTTTCCACCCTTCACAACCTCATTTTTTTATGCTTAAGTTAATACAGTTCTAATGGGAAAAAACACTAACCTGAGTGGCACCGTGCTTCCGTTTCGATGTACGCAAACCACTTGCCGAGACTGATAGCCAATTTCGATATTCCAGAGGTCGTCCTCTAGTCGATTCAGCCTGTTGCGGTTTCTTTTGCTCTTGATGAGCTCGCGCATCTCCGGGTCTCGGTTCCCTTTCCTCTCTTTGCCTTTCCGCCGGCGGGCTTGGCGGGCAGTGCGCGAGGGGGCGGCAGAGGAGGTCGGAGGCGGCGGTAAAGATGGCAGCTTGCAGTCGCTCCATCCACCCACTTTCAGACTGAACACGGTCTCTCTGCCCTCGCAGGCCCTCGGCGCACACGTCTGGAACTCCGTCAGATTGGGGCAAGGAAGCCCGCCGAAAAGCGGCGGCGCCACGACGGAGCGGACGCGGTTCTGCAGGCCCAGCCCGCAGGTCTTGGAGCACGTGGTCCACGGGGTGAACTCGGTCACCACACAGTCTTGAGGGCAAGGAATTAAACAGGCCTGCTCCTGCCGGGGTTTGGGCTCAAAGTACTCACAGATGGCGTCGTCGGCAGCCGAACCGTCCGCCTTGAGCACACAGTTCACCTCCCGCGTCTGTATGCCCTCTTCGCCCTGCAGGCAAACGCCCGTGCGGCCGGTGCGCAGAGATATGGGAACGCACTGGTTCCACACGCCCAGCCGCCAGTCGTATAGGTCCTTGTGCCAGTCGCAGACGCGGAAACAGCTCTGTTGGTTGGCTGGCCGTGTGGACTGAAGGCAGTTGGTGTGAAGGGTCGTCCAGCCTTCCACATGTGCGCACCACACTGCCCGACTCTGACTGCCTCCTGGACCGCACTCGCTGCCCATACATCTGCCCCATGGACCTGGTAAAAACACACCAGTTAGTGCGAAGTCTACGAGGAAATATGAGCCTAATGAGATACTTTCAAAAGATTATGCCACAATGCACTGTGATGCATTGATTGATTTACTAATAATAGATTTTTGGTGTTTTTTTATGATTACAAGGCTGCATTTGATTGATCAAAAATACAGTAAAAGTTTAAGTTTAAAATTATTTAAATAGTTTTTTATTTGACTGTGTTTAAAAATGTAATTTATTACTTTGATGCTAAGAATTTTCAGCATCATTACTCCAGTCTTTAGTGACACATCTTTCACAAATCATTTTAATATGCTAATTTGCTGCTCAAGAAACATTTCTTCTAGCTATTATTAATTATTACTATTAATGCTTTAAACTGTTGTGCTGAGTAATATTTCTGTGGAAATCGTGATACTTTTTTCAGGATTATTTGATGAATAGAAACTAAAAATAGAAACAAAAAAAAACAAGATTTTTTTTTGCAACATTATAAATTACATTATTGTCACTTTTAATTAATTTAGTGCACCCTTGCTGAATAAAAGCATTAATTTTACTGACCTTAATTGAAACGTGTTTATGACATAAATTAAAAAATAAATAAATAAATAAATTGTGATTTTTTTTTTTATCTTGCAATCTTGACAGAATTTGATTTGCAACATTTTAAATTACTTTAGTGTCACTTTTGATCAATTTAATGCATCCTTGCTGAAGAAAAGCATTAATTTATTTAAAACAATTTTACTGACCTTAATGGAAACATGTTTTTGACAATAAATAAATAAATAATGAATTTTTATCTTGCCATTTTGACTTTTCCCCTTGAAATATATTTTTGCAACGTTATAAATTACTTCACTGTCGCCTTTGATCAATTTAATGCATCCTTGCTGAAGAAAAGCATTAATTTCCTTAATACAATTTACTGGAAATGTGTTTATGACAAAAACAAACAAATAAATAAATAAATAAATAAATCCTTGCTAAAGAAAAGCATTAATTTCTATAAAACAAATGTTTATATATAATTTTTATTTATATTTATTAAATAAATAATAGTGATTTTATTATATTGCAACTTGCCTTTTTTAATTAAAATAGAATTTGTTTTGCAACATTTTAAATGACTTTACTGTCAGTTTAAATCAATTTAATGCATCCTTGCTGAAGAAAAGCATAAATTTCACAAACAGTTTTACTGACCTTAATGGAAACATGTTTATGACAATAAATAAATAAATATTTACAGTGAATTTTTATCTTGCTATTTTGTCTTTTTTTTTCTTGAAATTGAATTTTTGCAACATTATAAATAACTGTCACTTTTGATCAATTTAATGCATCCTTGCTGAAGAAAAGCATTAATTTCTTTAATACAAATTTTACTGACCTTAATGGAAATGTGTTTATGACAAAAACAAAATAAATAAATAAATAAATAAATAAATAAATAAATAAATAAATAAATAAATAAATAAATAAATAAATAAATAAATCCTTGCTAAAGAAAGCATTTCTATAAGATAAATTTTACTGACCTTAATGGAATATTTTTAAAATAAATAATAGTTATTTTATTATCTTGCAACTTGACTTTTTTAATTAAAATAGAACTTGTTTTGCAACATTTTAAATGTCTTTACTGTCAGTTTAGATCAATTTAATGCATCCTTGCTGAAGAAAAGCATTAATTTCACAAACAATTTTTACTGACCTTAATGGAAACATGTTTATGACAATAAATAAATAAATATTTACAGTGAATTTTTATCTTGCTATTTTGTCTTTTTTTTCTTGAAATTGAATTTTTGCAACATTATAAATAACTGTCACTTTTGATCAATTTAATGCATCCTTGCTGAAGAAAAGCATTAATTTCTTTAATACAAATTTTACTGACCTTAATGGAAATGTGTTTATGACAAAAACAAAATAAATAAATAAATAAATAAATAAATAAATAAATAAATAAATAAATAAATAAATAAATCCTTGCTAAAGAAAGCATTTCTATAAGATAAATTTTACTGACCTTAATGGAATATTTTTAAAATAAATAATAGTTATTTTATTATCTTGCAACTTGACTTTTTTAATTAAAATAGAACTTGTTTTGCAACATTTTAAATGTCTTTACTGTCAGTTTAGATCAATTTAATGCATCCTTGCTGAAGAAAAGCATTAATTTCACAAACAATTTTTACTGACCTTAATGGAAACATGTTTATGACAATAAATAAATAAATATTTACAGTGAATTTTTATCTTGCTATTTTGTCTTTTTTTTTTTTTTTTCTTGAAATTGAATTTTGCAACATTATAAATTACTGTCACTTTTGATCAATTCAATGCATCCTTTCTGAAGAAAAGCATTAATTTCTTTAATACAAATTTTACTGACCTTAATGGAAATGTGTTTATGACAAAAACAAAATAAATAAATAAATAAATAAATCCTTGCTAAAGAAAAACATTAATTTCTATAAAACAAATCGTACTGACCTTAATGGAATATTTATTTATTTATTTTATTATCTTGCAACTTGACTTTTTAAATTAAAATAGAACTTGTTTTGCAACATTTTAAATGACTTTACTGTCAGTTTAGATCAATTCGATGCATCCTTGCTTAAGAAAAGCATTAATTTCACAAACAATTTTTACTGACCTTAATGGAAACATGTTTATGACAAACAAAAATATATATATATATAAATAAATAAATAAACATTTGTAGTGAATTTTTATCTTCCATTTTGTCTTTTTTTCCTTGAAATAGAATTTTTGCAACATTCTAAATTACTTTACTGTCACTTTTGATCAATTTAATGCATCCTTGCTGAAGAAAAACATTAATTTCTTTAATACAAATTTTACTGACCTTAATAGAAATGTGTTTATGACAAAAACAAAATAAATAATAAATAAATAAATAAATAAATCCTTGCTAAAGAAAGCATTTCTATAAGATAAATTTTACTGACCTTAATGGAATATTTTTAAAATAAATAATAGTTATTTTATTATGTTGCAACTTGACTTTTTTAATTAAAATAGAACTTGTTTTGCAACATTTTAAATGTCTTTACTGTCAGTTTAGATCAACTTAATGCATCCTTGCTGAAGAAAAGCATTAATTTCACAAACAATTTTTACTGACCTTAATGGAAACATGTTTATGACAATAAATAAATAAATATTTACAGTGAATTTTTATCTTGCTATTTTGTCTTTTTTTTTTTCTTGAAATTGAATTTTTTCAACATTATAAATTACTGTCACTTTTGATCAATTCAATGCATCCTTGCTGAAGAAAAGCATTAATTTCTTTAATACAAATTTTACTGACCTTAATGGAAATGTGTTTATGACAAAAACAAAATAAATAAATAAATAAATAAATCCTTGCTAAAGAAAAACATTAATTTCTATAAAACAAATCGTACTGACCTTAATGGAATATTTATTTATTTATTTTATTATCTTGCAACTTGACTTTTTAAATTAAAATAGAACTTGTTTTGCAACATTTTAAATGACTTTACTGTCAGTTTAGATCAATTCGATGCATCCTTGCTTAAGAAAAGCATTAATTTCACAAACAATTTTTACTGACCTTAATGGAAACATGTTTATGACAAACAAAAAAATATATATATATAAATAAATAAATAAACATTTGTAGTGAATTTTTATCTTCCATTTTGTCTTTTTTTCCTTGAAATAGAATTTTTGCAACATTCTAAATTACTTTACTGTCACTTTTGATCAATTTAATGCATCCTTGCTGAAGAAAAACATTAATTTCTTTAAAACAAATTTTACTGCCCTTAATTCCATAGCAGAATCAAGCTTCCATGATCCCCATACTTAGAAACATAGACAGATGAATTCAAATTACAAAATAATTATAATAATAATAAAATAAAAAAGATAAACCATTTGAAAATTAAAATGACAAATCTAATTAAAATGTACTTTTTGTGTATATACTTTTAAAGCTAATTAAACTGCAGTATGCGTACACCAAACTCTTTTTGTAACGTGCTGTTTGTGAGTTGCTGCTTATGTGTGACGCCTCAGATTATTCACTTACAAGACACCAAACCCAGTTTGGATGCTGCCTTAAAAACAGCTGTCTGCATAAGCAACAGGCAGTGAAGCGGCCTCCTAGAGTTGGAACAGAGTCACGGTGTCAGGTTTACACTCTTTGAAATTTGGATATGTTCACTTTTGTACCTGACTGATCCTTAAGGTGATAATGTGAGCGTTGGCCTAATTAACCATTTGGCTGTGAAGCAATTAGGCAGTCAAAATGAGTTAATCACCGCTCAGTACCTGCTGCTTTGTACTGCTGGCAGCATCAAACTCTAAATGGAGAATGGGAAGAGATACAAAAACAAAAACCTCATGGGCTCTAATTATGGGAACACATTGTTACCTAAAATACTAAATAGAGTATGAATAGATGCTAAACATCAAGCAAAATATGAAATACAGGACCAATGGCATGCATAACAGCCTCCAGAACAGAAAAATAAAAGGTTATGCATTGGAGAATTATGTTTTCAACATATAGTCATCTGTTAAAAACTTAAAAAAAACACAGCTTGAAAATACCCATTTGAGGAAAAAATAGCTAAGAACTGATGTATCAGTATGTCTATTAGTGAGCTTTTCCCCCTCTCTATCATGTTTCCCTTTATTTTATCATGGTAACTGCAGTTGCAGAAAAAAGGAAGAAAGAAAAAAACGTAGTTACTGCAATTAAATGGTCATTAAGTTCATTTCACCTCCAAAAGCTTTTTTTATCCCTTTTTATGACAGTTGTGACTAATTACCAGTTTTACTGCGGTTATAATAAATGAAGTTCATGCATACGTCGCATATTGTACAGGCTCACGAATGAGTGGTTTAACAAAAGCAGCTTAAAACAAGAATCCAGCAAGCGCAGACGGCAAAGCATGACAAATAGAGATCTGTAAAGACAACAAGGACTGTGATTGTGCTTCAGGGGCTCAATCTCATAGCCACATTAGAAAATGAGGCTTTATTACCATTAATTTTCACCGTATTACATTAGCTGTGTCACAATAACCGAGTTTCCTTCTCACATTCCCCACATTCAGCACCTCCTGCATGATAAATAGTCACTCCTGTAATAAGGCCCAATAATAATCCATCTCAGAAGGTTTTTGCTGCAAACGCAGCCCATCGGGCCTCGCCGTGTTAAACGGGAGCTGGGGAAATGGAGTTTTTGTGAAGCACAGTATAAAAGGTATTTGACAGATATTCTAATTTTTGCCAGTTTTATCACCTGTTTAGTGTAATTAATAAGTCTGAATATTAACAGCACAGAATTTGAAGCATCGTAGTTTTCCATTTCAACATCAGTAATAGGCAAAAAAAGAACAGCGGCTTCACAAACATCACTGATAACATTATATCATAAGACCAATTGACCAACCACTCATTCCACCCACTCACTATTATTAACTTATATTATTTGACGAACAGGGTGGGCGAACAGGCAGTGTTTACCCTCCAGGTCATTATGTTTTATTATGGATTTGAAAGGCACAGAGAATGTCACTACAGTGATATTATTGTTCATCAAATCTAAAAATAAAAGTAAATGACACAGAAATAAAACACAAATATTAGATGCAAAACTTGGCAAAAAAAAAAAAAAAAAAAAAAAATTGAAATGATGCCTTGGCAGCAAACTGAAATAAATAAATTGAGGTTCTAAACTTACTAGAACTAAAACTAAAAAAAGAGATATTAAGAAATGGCAAAAGCACATACTTAAAATTATTTAAACCAAAAACAAAAAATAAAATAAAAACTGAAAATATTAAAATAACAGTTAAAAAACACTAATAAATACTTTAACAGTATATAAATAATAAACAAAAACCTAAAATAAAATAAAAACATTTTTTCTTTGTTTTAAATCCCAGAAATCCCTTTTAAATGGTACACAAATGATAAATAAATAAGAATTAAATCAGTTCGAGTATGAAAATTACTAACACTAAAATGAAAAATAAGTTAAAGCTATGTAAAAATATAAATAAATAAAGATAAAAGTACATACTGTAAATTAAAAACATTACCAGAATTACAAAAAAAATTACAAATTTAGTAAAACTAAAAAGAAAACTGAAAAAAGGCTATTTCAAAATATTATTAAAATGTTATAATGTAAAAATACTATTCAAATATAACTACTTTACAACAGCTTTGTTTCCAAAACCTAGAGAGAGAGAGAGAGAGAGGAAAAAAAATACTGACCCTAACCTTTTAAATGGTATACAAATTATAAATAAGAAATAAATCAGTATAAAAAAAAAATAAATAAATTAAAAAAACATAAAATGACAAATGTACATAGCAAAATTACTAAAACAAAAATAGAATATGAAAATGAAAAATATAAAAACAATGGCTAATTCAAAATATTAATAAATGCTATAATAGTATATAAATAATACTAAAATATAACCACTTCACAACAGCTGTTTCCAAAATCTAGAAAAAAAAATAATTAAAGAAATTAGTGACCCCAACCTTTTAAATGGTATCCAAATGATAAGAAATAAATCAGTATAAAAAAAAAAAGTACACAGCAAAATTACTAAAACAAAAATGGAAACAGAAAATGAAAAATATAAAAATAAAGGCCAATTCAAAATATGAATAAATTAGTATATAAATAGTATAAAAATAGTATATAAATATTACTAAAACATAACCAAATATAACAAATATAACTAAAGTTCTGCATGAAGAAAAATGGAAAACTGGGCAGTCACTGTTGTGTCTATTGCAATCTATTGCGAGATGAGTTTCTCCGCGTGCTATTTGTGCAACATCTGAAGCTCCTTTATTCATGTAGAGCATTTCAGATCAGTCACTTTGCAGTTCCACTCCAGTCTTCGAAGGCAGCTGTCTATGTAGGCACCAAACATGAAGGTAGCTCACTAGAAGGAGAACTACAGGGGCGTCTGCCTAGTCAAAATGAACATCTATTTTAATAATTTATTGCAAATAAGCAAACAATGTTTGCAGAGCTGCAGAGAGACATATCACAGTATACATTTCCTTATTTATGTCACAGACTTAATGACTGCGTGACGTGCTTCCTCCAACGGTGGGAGGGAGCAGAGCTGCTGTCGCTTCTCAAGGCTAATCGTCTTTTGGAAAAGCATAAATAAACACAATCCCTCCACAATGGTTTCACTGAAAACAACAAAAGATTTCACTTTTATGTCTCCCGGCTCCCCCACAGGTTTAAAAAGAGGATTTCGAGACTGTGGTGGTCTGTGAAAGTGAAGAGCTGTGACATGGAAAGCTCCAAAATATGCTAAATTAAAGGCGCAAGAAACCATATTTTAAATAGCATGCATAAAAATACCTTGAAATAGGTCTTGAGAAACTACACCTTGATTTTAGACTTTAAGAGTAAATAAATAAATAAATAAATAAACTTAAAAAGTAAATTTTGTGAAATTATTTATTAAAAATAATAATAATATATAATAAATAATAAATTCTTCCTTGAATTCCCAGAGAAATAACTCCTATGTGATATATACCAGTACCATGATGTAATATTTTGGTGATACTTCCATCTGCCCACACTGGGGTCATTGTTAGAGGATCAGGCCTGCAGTGGGTCAGGATTGATCAGTATCTCACACATCATTATCTCTTGTGCTCGGCTGAGACGCCAGCTGTCATGATAAAAGGTAATTCTGGCTGACAAAGTGCTGGTCCATCAGCGTCTGACAGGTGTGTGGGAAACAGAGTGCAGACAATTCAGACTGTCAGTCAAACAGACCCACAGTTCAGTTCATAGAGAGAAACATTCAGTGAAAATACGCCACCGCTTTAACCACTAATAATATGCACGCAATGTATCAGAGGTAGATGGGTTAGGGATGAAAAACAACAAAGCAACCTCGGTTTAATGGTGCTGCAAATGTAATGATGCACAAAAGAGGCACAGAACAGTGGATTGCTCTTTTTTAGCCAATAAGAAATTCTCTCTGCCTGTCTCTGCCTTATGCGAGTTTAGGTTTGGCCTGGGTTTTGAAGAGAATGCATGTGAAATGGTTCAGTCACTTGCAGCATCAGCAATATAATTAATGGTTCAGCAGCTACTGGAAGTAAGAGTTGTTGAGATGCAACAAACATGTCTGGTTGATAATACACTGTGGAAGTGCTACACCATTGGAGATATATTACATTCTCTTGGATATCTCAGATGTTTCTCATAAACACCAAACAGATGAAACTGGGAGAAACTGGAGACATAATATACAAAAAAAGACCACAGGATATCTTTTATGTTTCTGACAGATAGAATTACAGAACAGCAAACAGACAGACAGAACGTTCAATAGAACGTTAGATAGACCAACAGATAGACCGATAGATAGAATGATAAAACATTAGATAGAACAACAGAACGAAAGAATGTTAGAACGACAGAACAATAGATAGACAGATAGACAGATAGATAATACATAAAGCAAATGATAGAATGTTAGAACGATAGATTGACAGAATGATGATAGACAGATACAGATAGATAGATAGATAGATAGATAGATAGATAGATAGACAGATAGAACGATAGAACGATAGATAGATAGATAGATAGATAGATAGATAGATAGATAGATAGATAGATAGATAGATAGATAGATAGATAAAGCAAATGATAGACTGTTAGAACGATAGACAGAATGATAGAATGATGATAGATAGACAGATGATAGATAGATAGATAGATAGATAGATAGATAGATAGATAGATAGATAGAACAGATAGAACGATAGATAGATAGATAGATAGATAGAACAATAGATAGAACGATAGATAGATAGAACAATAGACCGATAGATAGAATGATAAAACATTAGATAGAACAGAACGAAAGAATGTTAGAACAATAGAACGATAGATAGACAGATAGACAGATAGATACATAAAGCAAATGATAGAATGTTAGAACGATAGATAGACAGAACGATAGAATGATGATAGACAGACAGACAGATAGATAGATAGATAGATAGATAGATAGATAGATAGATAGATAGATAGATAGATAGATAGATAGATAGAACGATAGATAGAATGATAGATAGAACGATAGATAGATATAGACAGATAGATAGACGGATATATAGATAGATAGAACGATAGATAGAACGATAGATAGAACGATAGATAGATAGACGGATATATAGATAGATAGATAGATAGATAGATAGATAGATAGATAGATAGATAGATAGATAGAACGATAGATAGACAGATATAGACAGATAGATAGACGGATATATAGATAGATAGAACGACAGATAGAACGACAGAACGATAGAACGATAGATAGATAGATAGAACGATAGAACGATAGAACAATAGATAGATAGATAGATAGATAGATAGATAGATAGATAGATAGATAGATTCTAGGACAATAGATAGATAGATTGATAGATTCTAGGATGATAGATAGATAGATAGATAGATAGATAGATAGATAGATAGATAGATAGATAGATAGATAGATAGATAGACAGATATAGACATAGATAGACGGATATATAGATAGATAGAACGACAGAATGATAGAACGATAGAGCGATAGATAGATAGACAGATAGATTCTAGGACGATAGATAGATATATAATGCAAATGATAGAATGTTAGAACGATAGACAGAACGATAGAATAATGATAGATAGATAGATAGATAGATAGATAGATAGATAGATAGATAGATAGATAGATAGATAGATAAAGCAAATGATAGAATGTTAGAACGACAGATAGACAGAATGAAGGATAGATAGACAGAATGAAGGATAGATAGATAGATAGATAGATAGATAGATAGATAGATAGATAGATAGACAGACAGACAGACAGACAGACAGACAGACAGACAGACAGACAGACAGACAGACAGACAGACAGACAGATAGATAGATAGATAGATAGATAGACAGACAGACAGACAGATAGATAGATAGATAGATAGATAGATAGATAGATAGAATGATAGAACGATAGATAGATAGACAGATAGATTCTAGGACGATAGATAGATAGATAGATAGATAGAACATAGATAGATAGATAGATAACGACAGAGAGCGACGGATAGAGCGACAGATTTTAGACTCCACTCCTAAATAAATAAATAAAACTGTTAAAAAGGTAAATTTTGTGTCACTATAACAAATAAATACCAGTAACATGATGTAATATTTTAGTAATACTTCCATCTGCCCACACTGGGGTCATTGTTAGAGGATGAGGTCTGCAGTGAGTCAGGATTGATCAGTATCTCACACATCATTATCTTGTCATTCATCATTATTAGGTGTGATGGTTCGTCGGTATTAGTCCCGCCCTCCTCCACTGTAATTGGTTGGCTAAACGCTCAGCGCTCGTCACGCTCCTGGCATTTAAAAAATGTGACCGTTGAGAACAACTGAAAAAATACAGCAGTTGCTGAGGAAAAACGCTTTGGTGGACACGCGGCCTTAGAACTATAGATATAACGATAGAACGATAGATAGAACGATAGAACGATAGATAGAACGATAGAACGATGGATAGATACAACTCAGGAAGTAACCACAACTAAGAATTCCATGAAATCTCCTGAGCTCTGAACCTCTGATCAATTGTTCTCTGATCAGTCTGCTGAATAAGAGCAGGCCTTCATTAACAGCTCTGTGAAGTAATGCTTTTGTCTGATTCAGAAGACAACGTGTGTTTGAGTGCAGTGAACCACTACATCAAAGATGCTAGAAAAATTGCATGAGTTAAAGATGAGTGTCCCTAATCAAATAAATAAATACATTTAAAAAAACTTTTGATTTGTATAATGCAAATTGCACTAGACATTTCAGATCATGTCTTTCAAGTCATTTTACATGAATATATTGCCCAGATCAGCTGCTCTTTGCATGTCGAAATGAAAAAGATACATACGTTTATTCGTCCCTGTTCCAGTCGGCTTCAGAAGCGAGTCAGTCAAATGCAAAAAAACTGACCTCAGGCAAAGACCATTAAATTCATAAGCAAACTGTGAACTTCTTGGGACGTTCTGAAGATAAATCCAGTCATCCACGTGCCTTCAGCCTTTCAACATCTCTGCTTCTGCAGATTTCAAAGTTAATTTCCACCAGAGCACTCGGATAGTGATGCTCCAAAGGCAAACTCGCACATAATGCGAGAAGCCATGAAAGCTCTTCCATGTTCATTTAACATGAGCTCTTGTCCTAACTAGGCTAAAAGAGTGACATTTTGTACTTCTGGTCTGTCACTTCACGCCCGTCCATCTCATAACCGCATTAAACATCAAATGCACTTATTTTTGTTTTTAGTGAGCTCTGAAAAATTTCAAGTCACATGAAAGCGGTTGCGTCACTCCAGGTTAGGATGTTGTGTTCTCAATGTGGCCTTTTTTCGGCATTAAAAAAATCAAAACACTCACCTGCCAGAAAAAAGCAGAGGAAAAGGCAGAGGACCAAGACTTAGAATTTACATTAGGAAGTCTGTATTTTTCACACTTTCACATCCAATATTTCCCGATCGGCACTCCGGCAGTAAAATATCAAAAGGTCAGCGCGTAACATTTCGTCTCCGTGTGCTCGGCAGGGTTGTAATGCGAGCTCCTGGAAAGTGAGCACCATGGGAGAACATCATAATGCAGTTTCACTGCTAACAAAGTCCTTATAGTTGTACAATAAACAAGGGGTTTTCAAACCTGTACTACAATATAAAGCAGCTATATATTTTCATAAACTGTAGTGGCTATGTGGAACTGTAAAGAAAAGTCATTTGTACCAAGCATAAAAAGTCTTATATGCTCACCAAAGCTTTATTTATTTGATAAAAAAAAATACAGAAAAAAGCAAAATATTATTACAATTTGAAAGAACTGTTTTCTATTTTATTATATTTCAAAAACCAATTTATTTATTCATTTTAAAGAAGTTTCTAATGCTCATCAATGCTGTGTTTATTTGATAAACAAAGTACATAAAAATAAATAAAAATATTGTGAAATATTATGACAATGTAAAATAAAATTTATAATATAAAATCTAATTTATTCTTGTGATCAAAGCTAAATTTCCGCATCATTACTCCAGTCTTCAGTGTTACGTGATCCTTCAGAAATTATTCTAATATGCTGATTTATTATCAGTGCTGGAAACGGTTGCCGTTTAATATTTTTTTTTTAAGATTATACACTACTGCTCAAAAGTTCAGGGTCAGTAAATTTTTAGTCTTTCCTTTTTTTTTTAAAGAAATTAATACTTTTATTCAGCAAGGATGTGTTAAATTGATAAAAAGCGATAGCAAAGAATTATATTGCTAGAAAAGACTTCTATTTTGAATAAATGCTGTTCTTTTTAACTTCTTATTCACCAAAGAATCCTGAAAAAAAGTTTCACAGGATCCAAAAAAAAATATTTTGGCAGCACAACTGTTGCCATTACAGATAATTCTAATAATAAATCAGCATATTAGTTTGATTTCTGAAGGATCATGTGACACTTTAAGTCTGGAGTAATGATGCTGAAAATTCAGCTTTTGCATTTTAAAGTATATTAAAATAGAAACCATTATTTTATATTGCAATAACATTTTGCAAATTCACTATTTTTTCCTGTATTTTTAATCAAATAAATGCAGCCTTGATGAACATGAGACTTCTTTAAAAAAAATTTAAATAAATAAATAAAACACACAATATGTACTGATTCAAAACTTGAACGGCAGTGCAAGTGTATATGTAAGACATCACGGCATGTACATTTTTGGTTGAACTAACAGCTTTTGTAAAACCTGTATTTTCTCTTAAAATTTTCTACGGACCCCCGGTTCCCCATTTGGTAGCCACTCAGCCTTTAGTAAACTAGGTCACTACACTATAACAGCTGCATTCCAGACCACTTATAATAAGTGCTGCTTTCGTCAGCAATCAAGATCAGATTGTACTACTCAGGGCAGCAAGCAAATCATACGGTTTTGACAGGCCACAGTACAATATGCCTCACAGATTGATCTGGTAAACACTGTGAACAGCACCAACCTTCACCATATCTCTCCACGCTCAATGAAAGATTTATACAAGCCAATGTGTTCTGCAGTACATGTTGTGATGATCTGAAGGTGGGGATGTAGAGGTGGGGTGTCTGCTGGATTTCTCTCTGGCACAGATGACACAATGATCCGATGCATTTATACTCAAAACAGAACCACACAGGCTGAAAATCACCTTTGTGCTACTAGAAAATAGTCAAATCTTTGAAAGAGGCTTTGTAACAATTAAAGGATTAGCTCACTTCCAGAACAAAAATGTACAGATAATGTGCTCAACCCCTTTGTCATCCAAGATGTTCATGTCTTTCTTTCTTCAGTCGTAAAGAAATTGTTTTTTGAGGAAAACATTCCAGGAATTTTCTGCATATGGTCGACTATGGTGTCTGCAAGTTTAAACTTCCAAAATGCAGTTTAAATGATCCCACCCGAGGAAGAAGGGTCTTATATAACAAAACGATCTGTCATTTACGTAAGTAAATGAATATTTATACACTTTTTAACCACAAATGCATGGCTTGTCTAGCTCTGCGATGCACATGCGTCCAGTTCAAGACAATTAGGGTATGTCAAAAAACTCCCATCTCATTTTTTTCCACCAACTTCAAAATCGTCCTACATTGCTGTTTTACCATGTGATCTTCTTTGTATGTTCACACTGGGTCGGTACTTCTGCAGCGATTTAGAACAATTCTGCAGTTGGAGGAGAAAATGAGATGAGAGTTTTTCGACATATCCTAACTATCTTGAACCGGATGCATGCGCATCCCAAAGCTAGACAAGACGAGCATTTGAGGTTAAAGTGTATAAACATTAATTTATTTAAGAAAATGACCCTTCTTCCTCGGCTGGGATTGTTTAGAGCCCTTTGAAGCTGCATTAAAACTGCATTTTGGAAGTTTAAACTCCTGAGCACCATAGAAATCAACTATATGGAAAAAATTCCCGAAATGTTCCTGAAAAAACACAATTTCTTTACGACTGAAGAAAGAAAGAAAAACGTACAGATAATTTACTCACACCCTTGTCATCCAAGATGTTCATGTTAGATATTTATGACATTAATTCTTATCACAAGTATATATATTTTTTAGGCTATTATTCTGTGCAACTGTTTGCCTCATTATTTGAATATATGCCAGTCTACCCTGGTCAAAACTTTGGAATAATTAAGATTTATAAATGTTTTTGAAAGAAGTCTCTTCTGCTCACCAAGGCTGCAATTGTTTATTCAAAAATAAAATAAAAACAATAAAATTGTGAAATATTATTACAATTTTAAATAGCTGTTTTATATTTGAATATATTTTAAAATGTAATTTATTTCTGTGATTCAAAGCTAAATTTTCAGCATCATTAATCCAGTCTTCAGTGTCACATGATCCTTCAGAAATCATTCTAATATGTTGATTTGCTGTTCAAGAAAAAGTATACATATTTCAAAAAATATATATATATATATTTTTAATATCTATCTATATATATATATATATATATATATATATATATACATACACACACACACACACACACACACACACATATATATATATACACATATATTTCTAAATTTTATAATAATACTTTTATTCAGCTAAGAGGCATTAAACAAATCAAAAGTGACAAAGACATTTATAATGTTACAGAATATTTCAAAGAATCCTGAAAACATGTATTTCCATAAAAATATTAATCGAGAACCAATAATAACTGAGTAGCAAATCAGCATATTAGAATTATTTCTGAAGATTCATGACAATGAACAATCATCACAAGAGCAAGCTGCAAAGTGAACCAGACTTTATGCAACTAGTCAAAAGTCTGGTTATGCAAGACTAAATTTGCGGTAACAAGCAGCGGGGTACTTTCGTGGGAAACAACTCATTTTTTCATTATTCACTCAGCTACAGTCTTACACAGAAATTACAAAAGGAGAAAGCAGATAAAGCAAAAACATGGTGTGGATGTGGGAAAAGTGTGCTGAGAGGAGATCAGTTCCTTCTGGCTCTGCCAAAGCTCTCCGAGGAAAATTCATTTATTCAGCATGGCTACAAATCCATACTCAGCAGGTGAAAATCTACGCTCATTTTTGCCCTTTGATGAGTAGAAATGTTCAATAAAAAGAAACATTAAAACAACATCAAAGCAACCCTCTGCTCTTGAGGCTGTAGATCAATATGGAGGAACACGAGCAGTGCAATTGAAGCATGACCCATGATGGGAACATGAATCAACCGCAGCTTAGCTTGTGGAAAACGAAAACATTAATAGCAAAAATGAATATTAGGGTTTAATTCGTTTCAGGCATAAACATTTTAATGCTGTTTTTCTTTATTTTCCCCACAGGCAGAGATGAGAAGTCACAGCAGGACCGTGCAGTAAATATGAATACGGAGCCTGCGTGCAGCGCTTTGTTGATGGCGATCTGACATGCCACCTTCATGAGAAGCCTCCCTTGGGGCGGCTGGGAACCGGAAAGAGGTTTTACCGCCACAGAAGAGCCAGACTCGACCATTGTGCCCTTTAGATAAAAGACATTAAGTCTGGGGTCTGGAGCGTGAGTGGCTTTGGCGCGTAAACAGTGAGAAGACGCTCTGGGGGAGAATGTTGCATCTAAACAGACTGACCTGCAGCTACAGGACAAGGTGGAGCTGCAGTGACCACCGTTGATGAAGCATTTACTAAACTATAGCCTCAAAAAGGTTGGATTTACTTAATTGAAAAAGTGGTTTGTGCTTTATAGTATAATGTAATACAAGTGTAATATGTGACCCTGGACCACAAAACCCATCTTAATATAACAATAGCCAAAAATACATTGTATGGGTCAAAATTATTGATTTTTCTTTTATGCCACAAATCATTAGGATATTAAGTAAAGATTATGGTCGATGAAGATATTTTGTAAATTTCATACCGTAAATATATCAAAACCTAATGTTTGATTAGTAATATGCATTACTAAGAACTTCATCTGGACAACTTTAAAGGTGATTTTCTCAATATTTAGATTTTTTGGCACCCTTTTGCACCAGGGTCAAATATAAGGATCATTCATAGATTAAATTAAAAACTTTTATTTACAAGTAGTAAAGTAAAAAAAAAAAAAAAAAAAAAAGATCTCTCTCTCTCTCTCTCTCTCTCTCTCTATATATATATATTTATATATTAAACTACCAATTAATAAAAAAAATTAAGAGGGATACACAGAAATTCTGAATGATACAAAAAATAGTTAATTATTTCCATTAGTTCCAAATCTGATTTGAACTATTAATAAAATAAAATAAAATTAAATTAAATCAAATAGTATTTATATATTGTATTCGGTTAATGAATCTATTAATTAACAAAAACAAAACAAAACAAAAAATTATAGGGATGCCCAGAAATTGTGGATGATAAAATAGGCAGTTAATTAAAAAACATATTAAACCAATCTTTATACTATATAATATATATTTGTACACTAATAAAATATATTAGTATAAAAAATATAAAAATATATAGTATACAAATTATGTAAAAATTATTTAATAATAATATTAAATTATTATTATTATTATTATTATTATTACTATTATTATTATTATTATTTTAATCAATTAACAATATTAATAATCAATAATAATAATAAAAATAAGAGGGATACATAGAAATACTGGATGATACATAAAAAAAATATTAAACCTTTAACTTTATATTAACCTTATTTCATTTCAGTATTTATATTTTATTGCAGTATTTCTCATTTTCATTTAGTTTAAGATGAAATTATTATTAATGAATTAATTGCTAATTACTAATGAATTAATTATGGTACAATAAACAGTTGTTTTTATTAGTTCCAAATTTGATTTTAGTATATACTTTGTTTAACTATAAATAAATATAGATAGATAGATAGATAGATAGATAGATAGATAGATAGATAGATAGATAGATAGATAGATAGATAGATAGATAGATAGATAGATAGATAGATAGATAGATAATGTATATTGTTTTTGGTTAATAAATGATCAAATTAACAAAAAAATTACAAGGATGCACAGAAATTCTAGACAATAAAATAGTTAATTATTTCAATAGTTGATAACTATATGAAACTTATGTGAAATCTACACTATAGTATTTTATCAATGCTGGAATTTGTTTAACAAATTTTATCATTGAAATATAACTATATAAATCCTGTTAATGAGATTTGCTAAAGAATAAATGTAACAATTGCATTTTTAGAGATGTGTGCTCTAGAGGACAGGATAGGTAAACTAAATGTAAAAATATACAAACATATGTGCAAAATTAAAAACCCAATATAATGATACAATTTAAAATACTAAAATAAAATAAAAATTAAATATTACTGAAATCCAGCATTGCCATGATTTATCATGCATCCCTTAAAAATGCATGATATTTATCTAAATCTATATAGTTAAAATACACTATCCTAGTTTAATATGGGGAGACAGCTATAAATATTTTATAAATAAAAAAAAGTGTAAAGACTGAGGTTTTTGAAACAACAATCAGTTTGCTTACTACCTGACCATCCTGTCACAGCAACACTCACTCAACTAATGGAGTGAGTCTGTTCTGTCGAGCTGTTTGAAAATGTCATTATTTTTCCAATTTCATCTAGTGACGCAAACAGTTCACCTCAAACCAACCTCAGCCCAGAGCTCAAGAGGAAAACCAAATCTGATTTAACACTTGACATAAAACACACAATAAAGCCAACAGATCACCAGCTAGCTCTTCTCCAGAACCTCTTATACAGCCATTTCACCTGCTAGCCTGATTTATGGCTTCCTGAAGTGCCTTTAAGGGGTTAAAGTAAGGATAAGGCAGTCAGGCATATGCAGGTCTCAAAAGATTCACCTCAAAGACTACACGAGAGCTGGTAAAAGCAGCTTTGGGGTTGCCTAAATAAGATGAGAGAATTCCCTCAGGAGACATTCCCATAGACCTCTTAAGGACAACTATAACATAAACACACAGAACAGGTACTTACGGGTAATTCAGTGTACTTAAAGAGCATATCTGACAGATGTCAAGAAACCTTTCTTCATTAAAACTCCTGACGTTCCACCATAATGCTGAAACGCCGAGGTCTAACGCCTAATCAAAGGTCACACAGGACACTGGCTTATGACTCAAGCTAATTAGAGCTGACGTAAAAACACTAAGGTCAGAGGCGGCTACGGTATAGACAGATCACAACATCCTTTGGGAAATAAGGCCCAAAACACTCTCAACACAAGCACATCAGCACAAAGAGTAGATTACACTGCATGAGGAAATGCTTTAGACCACCAATCACAAAGGAAACAGGGTTAGAACTAAAAGTAACATTTAACATTTTAATTACTTGAACTAAACATGAACTGAAATAAAATAATAAATTAACACTATACAGACATTTAAAAAAATTATGAAAATAACAATAATTACTAAAACTTTAACTTTATATATATTAACCTTATTTTATTTTAATATTTTTATTTTATTGCAGTATTTCTAATTTTCATTCTCTTAATTTCATTTAAAATAATATACTAAAAACATATAATCCAAGGTAAATAAATAAAGACATTTAGAAAAAATGAAACTGACAAACAAAAAATTACTAAAACTTTAACTTCATATATTTTAACCTCATTTTATTTCAATGTTTCTCATTTTCATTTAGTTTACACAAAACAAATACAGAAAATAAACAAAAAAAAGCAAAAAACTACATAGACCTTCAAAAAAAAAAAAAAAAAAAAAAAAAAATATATATATATATATATATATATATATGTAATAATTTTTTACTTTATGTATATTAACCTTATTTTATTTCAGTATTTCTAATTTCTATAGTTTAAGATGAAGCTGTAAAATAAATAAAACAAAAAAATTAGAACTCTACAGACATTTAAAAACCTTATTTTGTTTAAATATTTCTCTGTTTTTCATTTACTTTAAGATGAAATATTAAAATAAATAAATAAATCCAAAAATAAAACTTTACACATTTTTCAAAAAAACCAAAAAAAAAAAAAACAATATTTCTCATTTTTATAGTTTAAGATGAAATAGAAAACTATACAGAAATTTTAACTTTATATATTAACCTTATTGTATTTCAATATTTCTCATTTTCATTCCGTTTAAGATGAAATACTTAAATATAACAAAAAATTAAAACTATACAGACATTAAAAAAAATGAATGCATGAATATATATAAGCCTTATTTTATTTCGATATTTCTCATTTTTATAGTTTAAGATGAAATACTAACATAAACAAATAAAAATGAAATTTAAACTGTATAGACATTAAAAAAAATAATGAAAATGACAAACACAAAAAAACTAAAATTAAAATAAAAACAAAATAAATCTAATTCAAAATATTAACAAAAACCACAATAATATATCAATGATACATTTTTTTTTGCAATTTTACACTTCCACTGTTTGCAAATTGTAAGAAACATAACTCAATAAATTGCTAATATCTCATTATATTGTCATTATATTGTAGTAGATGAGCAAAAACTGTAAATAATTATGAGTTATTAATTAATTGTTAATATATATAATATATATATTAGCAAATATCAAAACATTTTAGTATTTTTATTAAAATATTATAATATATTAATAAATACTAAAATATTTATATTAAAATGGTTAGTTAATAATTATCAAAATAATTGCATTAATAATTCAGAAATAATACACTAGTGCATGGAGTCAGTATTTGGAGTGATTAAAAACAGAAATGTGAATCTTATAATTTTACAAAAGTGCTTAAATTAATTTTTGAGATGTTTACATTAACTACATTAACATTTAAGATGTTTATTGTCATTTTTACAGTTTTCTTCCAGTGTCATGTTGTAAATAGTCAGAAGTTTTACATTTTAATAAAACTTGAAATTAAAAGCCAATTATGTATGAACCATCTCTTAAAAAATACTGTTCAAATCAAGTATTGCTCTATTTCTAGTCGTACATTTGCAAATAGTATGTTTCTGTCTTAAAATACATGACAAAAGTGCATAATTCACTCTGACCTGCTTTTACTGACAGGTCACACACAACTTTCTAATGTGAGTCAATTTGATTTCCTTTTTCAGCATAACACGTCGCTGATTTGGTTTCAATATATGTATACACGCATGAACGCACACACCCTGGCATTTGCAAATAATCTTGTATAACGCTGCCATTTTTATTACAGAGCAATAAAACCTACCTCAGTAATTTAAGTCTAATACATTCCTTGGCATTTGCAAATATTCTTAATCCAGCCATTTTTTCTTGTAACAACACAGCACAAAGCAATAAACGAGGGAAAAATACACACAACCTCAGTGACAGAGTGTGTAAATAGGGCACTGCTGAGTAAGAATGAGACTCGCAGGGTTTGTGCTGCAGTCTTCAGGCCAGCGGGGAAATCTGCTCGGCTGCAATGCAGAACCACCGACAGGGATGCGAGAGCGGATGGAAGCCGAGAAACTCACCCCAGGACTGCCGGGACGGAAAGCCAGAGGCGCAATGTGGGTCAAGATGGAGGGGCTGATCACATCCGATTAGAGTGAAACAATCACAGCTGCGGGCTGAACTTCTCTGATCGACTGACACTTCACATCAGCCACCGTTTGATTCTCGCTGCTGACGGAACGTGACATTTCGAGGGAAGATCATTCATAAACCAGACCAGAAATGTGTATCTTCACAAGCAGTAGCCTTCAAAATTATGTTTTTTCTTGATAAGTATGCACTGTGCTTCTTTAAAACAAATGCCACTTGCTTTCATATGTTGTTATCTAATGCAATGGCATTTCAAATGTGATTTAAGTGTCCAAATATGTTTTGGGGACATTTAATAAGCAGCGCTGCTGTAAATATAACACAAGGAGATATTTCTGGGCTGCTTATGAATGGTTTCCAAATACTTTTTGGGTCAAAGTATATTTAAAGAATATTCTGGGTTTAATATAAGTTGTGGCATAATGATTATTTTAATGACAGGTTTCCATAGTATAGACACGAGACATCAATAATATGGGTATTAACATAATTGTAGTGTAGAAACCGTTTTTTTTGTGTAAAGTAATATAATTAATTTTAGAACTTTGTTAACAGAACTGATGTAAGTGGTTTTGTAAAATTATAACCATCACATTTCTGTTCTCTCTTTAAATCCTTTAAAATGTAGCTATTTACATATTATATATAATTATTCTTGTGATTATTTAGCCATTTTTAACAAATTTGTATAATATTAATATCAAATACATTATATTTAATAATATTTTAATAATTAATAGTTTAATAATTGTATAAAATAAAAAATAATTTAATATTTTAATTAATTTCATATTTTTTTATTTTTTTATTTACAAAAAACCAAGGGATGAATTAAAAAGTATTTTACTCAATATCAATCCACAAATATTAGATTGAATCACATTTAATATTTTAATATAAATAATGTAAAAACAAAATAATTTAATATTTTAATCATTATTTTTAAGATTATTTAAAATGTGGTTTTTTTTTTTTAAATCAAGGGATGAATAAAAAATATTTTATTTAATATCATGCCACAAATATTAAGTTAAATCATATTTAATAATATTTTAATAATTCATATTTTAATACCAATAATTTAATAAATAAAATAATACATTTATATTTTAATAATTATTTTTTGTTTTTCCTTTTAAAAAATAAGAGGTGAATTAAACAGATATCTTACGAAACATTATGCCACAGTTACATAAAAATATTTTGTAACATTTTAATAATTAATATTTTCATATCAATAATTTAATAACATCATAATTTAATATTTGAATAATTATTTTTATAGCTAAATACAATTGTAGCTTTTTTAAAAACAAGGAATGAATTAAAAAATATTTTACTCAACAGCATGTCACAAATATTAAGTTAAATCATATTTAATATTTTAATACCAATAATTTAATAACTAAAATAATAAATTAATATTTTAATATAATTAAAATTAATATAAAATTAATATTTTAATCAAATGTTTGTTTGTTTTTTTTAATAAGGGATGAATTAAACAAACATCATGCTACAAATCTTACATTAAATCATATTTTATAACATTTTAATAATTAATATTTTAATAAAATAATGTAATATTTTCATGTATTTTTTATAGATAAATAAAATGTTTGCTTTAAAGAAAAACAAGTAATTAATTAAAAAATATTTTACTAAATCATATTTAATAATATTTTAATAATTAGTATTTCAGTATCAATAATTTAATTTAAAAAATAATTTAATATTTTAATCATTATTTTATAGTTAACTGAAATTTTTGCTTTAAAAAAAAACAAGGGATGAATAAAAATATTTTACTCAACATCATGCCGCAAACATTAAATTAAATCATTGTTATTATTATAATAATTTATAATTCAATAATAACAATAATAATAATAATATTTGGTATATAGTATTATTATTATTTAGTATTTTGAATAATTATTTTAAAAGTTAATTTTTCTTTTAAAAAATAAAAAAAGGTACTCAACGTCATGCTACAAATGCTGTCGACTGAGCTTAACCTGTATTATACCCAACATATTCCTTCAATTTATGATCAAAATAACTAAAACTACAACTAATTTCCATCCAAGTCAGTTAAAAACATCCATGCAGTGAGACACAACGACAAAACACACCATGTTAGACTTCGGAAAAGTCTAAATGGATTTGCAAGAAATGAATTGATGTGAAAGGTTTTACTTTTATCACTGAAGACAGTCTAAATTATGGGGAAAATGACAGTAATTTAAGGATTAGTCTCTCATCAGCCGCGTCGGTGAGATAAGGCAACATTTCCAAAGCTTTCCCTCTCAAACAGAGACAATCACACCGGCTCACGGGGATTACTGAAGACACTTTGTGCCTTTGAGCAACACATTTAAAGGTCATGAATTTCAGTCTGTGACTTTACATTTATATCTACAGTACATAATATTGAAAACAAAATCTCACATCATGTCAGATGGGCCTCACTGCGTGAATACGATTATATCTATGAATGCCAGTGCATCATTCATATAGGAGCTGATTATAAATTCATACTGTGATATACACCACTTCTTCTTGCATTAGTGTGATCATTAGTCACTTGCTTTAAAGGAAAAAAAAAAAGAAAACATTTGAATGCATTTTCTTTTCTTCCAGCTTGAATCTTAGTTTACTTTAAATTTACATTATGCATTTAGCAGATGCTTTTATGCAAAGCATATACTTTACCCTGCATATTATTTTTAATAAATAATTTGTGAAAGTATACACAGTATGAAACAATAAATGCACGCACTTTAGTGAGGCCAGCAATGCATCATACTAGTGATTTATACAAGTTGTGTCTTGCATATAAAAAGTTATTTGGCATTTTAATCTAATTTTATAAAAAATGGCTCCCAGAGCACTCATACTTCTACTGTAGTATGCAATGCACGGTCCACAAATTTATGCATGCATCCACTCGATCGAAGTTTCTCAAAAAATTCAGTACACAACAGCACATTGTGTAGAATCAATAAACTTGACTTTCCATTTTCAGTTCTTGACTCATCATATTAATTAAGGCATTTTTGCACAAAACTGCATTTAAAATGCATGTAATAAAGCATATTGAACATGGTATCTGGATGCAACTGCATGCAAAGTCATGTATGGAAGCCTGTTTCCACCATGCAGTAATTTAAAAAGCCAATTGTGACTTTTTATTCCTCAGATTTGCAAAACAAACAATGTACACTGAACATTTTGGTAGGTTATATTCCTTGCAAAGAGACACACTGGATACTCCGAGTATACATTTTGTATACTGCAAAAACAGTATGAGAACTGCGTGTTTGTTTGCTGTCATATCTCACATCATGGGGAGAAATAAACCAAACGCCAACCTGCACACGGTTTGCGATTCTGAACAGCATCAGTAACAGAAGACACAGAGGACTATGGTGCAATAAATTCATGTCAAACACTGAAACTGAGCACAATGGGTGAATAATTCATAATTGAGTGCTGCTGTCTCAATAGCTCATGAGTTCTGGGATGATGAGTATCAAATCAAACTACTATAGCAGAAAGTGCCAGAAAGCATGTGACTGAAGATTTAAGGGAATATTGAATGTTGTTTTCATACTACAATATGTCGTATTTATGAGTAAAACAGATGGTTGAAAAACATAAAGTAACTGATAATTAATTTTATTAATCAAAATTGAATGGAACCTGAAAAGTGGGCATTAAATACTAAAATAAAGCATAGTATTTGCATTTCAACCATTTATAATAATATAATATAATATAATCAGAAACACGTAATCGCAACATAATTTTTACAGTTTTATCAGGTTTTTAGCATAATACGTTACTATTTCTGCAGCATGCAGAGTGTGCATAGTGTGCAATTTTTCTGTATGCACAGAATATAAGCCAAAATATTAAAATACATATAACTACAATGCACCATACACAATTTTATTTCCTGTTTTCCATGCATTGCATGTAAAATCATCTTTTTATTGATCCTTTTATTGATTCATTTTTGACAGAACTGGCAAGAATAGAGAATTTTAACATAAACCTGGAATAAAAATGAAATAAATAACTGGATATGGTTTTTATTTCATGTTGACTTTAAGCTTGAAACTTAAAACAGATACACCACCTCACATCTACATCAACTAGATTTAAAAAAAAAAAAAAAAATCAATCTCATAAACTTAAAAGTGAGCATCGATTCATTTACGCTTGCACTCGGCAAGAAATAAAATCTGAAGGAAACAACCTAAATGTCATAAAATACAGCTTATTATTCCTTGCAGGAGTGAAATGTTAAATGCTCCTGCTAATTTAAATCCAGAACGTGTTTATGTGTCAAGCGAAACTGTGAACTTCGAACGCAGCGCATCTGGTGATCAGAGCTAAATTAAGACGAGCATCATGCTCAAAAAAACCCACACGCACGTTTCTTTTATCTTCGGGGAGCTTGGTTGAAATTAGATTGAATTGCATGACAGGCCTGTGATAAGCAGAGCAGATAAAAATAGCGTCTCTGGGGAGCGTCTGATGTTGAGACAGCGAGGTGGAGATCTGGTGTCTTTAGCCGTGTCCTCACCTTCTCTCTCCTAAAGGGGCTGAAGGCTGAACAGACCACTGACAAATGCTCGCCAGGCTTTTTAAGTCCACACACAAATCTTATCAGTTGTCTTCAATGCTGCTAGAAATGCATGTTTACGATCACCTGACTACATAATGGTTATTATGATTGGTTGGTCATCCTGGAAGAAATGCATTTGTGGAAGATTGAATAGTAATTTTCAAGACTGTATACAAAATAATTCAGCACTACATTCTGTCTATGACCTGCAAATTATTTGTTTTTCCAGCATCTTTCGCTTGTTTGAACACTTGCAAGCAATGAGTATATGATTGAGATCAATTTTTCAAACTGACAAACGGACTTATATTTAACTATTACAAAAGTTTGAAATGCTCACTGATGCTCCAGGAGGAAAGACAATGCATTAAGAGCAGGGGGGTGAATACTTTTAGAATTTGAAAATCAGGGTAAAAATTGTACTTATTTTGTCTTTTGAGAAACATATAAGTACCTTCTGTAGCTTCTAAAGGGGAATACAAAAGGAAAAACAAATATGATTTTTAAGCAAAATAAGAAAATGTACACATCTTCATCCTTTTTAAAAGTTTTCACCCCCTGGCTGTTTTACCTTCTGGAGCAACAGTGAACATTTGAACCTTTTTTAATAATTGTATACGAGTCCCTCAGTTGTCGTCAGTGTGAAAAGTTGGATGAGTCCATCTTTTCTGAAGAACAGCATACCGTTTAACTGTTTAGGATCAACAAGGGACTCATGAACAACCATCACAAAACAAAACAGTTGTGAATCATCTAGGTAACAACATAGCATTAAGAATCAAGCATATGTAAACATTTGAACAGAGTCATTTTAATAAATTAAACTACTATTTTGTCTTGTATACTCTATGTAAACATCTCATGTCTCATTTATAACAGTACTAATTTTATTGCAGTTGAGTTCAAAAGTTTACATCCCCCTTTCAGAATCTGCTAAATGTTCATTATTTTATCAAAATAAGAAGGATCGTACAAAATGCATTTTATTGTTTATTTAGTACTGACCTGAATAATATATTTCACATAAAAGTTGATGTTTACATATAGTCCACAAGCATAAAATGTATAAAAATGGTAAAAGTTTACATCCCCTTGATTCTTAATACTGTATTCTTACCTGAATGATCCACAGCTGTGTTTTTTTGTTGTCAGAAGAAAAAAAAAACATGCATTAAAAGCTGGAGGTGAAAACTTTTGAACAGAATGATGTGTACATTTTTCCTATTTTGAGTAAATATCATATTTTTGTTTCATTTAGTAGTGCCCTTCAGAAGCTACAGAAGATATTTACATGTTTCCCAAAAGACAAAGTAAGTTAAATTTACCCTGATCTTCAAATTCCAAAAGTTTTCACCCCCTGGCTCTTAATGCATCATGTTTCCTTCTGGAGCATCAGTGAGCATTTGAACCTTCTGTAATAAATGCATATGAGTCCCTCAGTTGTCCTCAGTGTGAAAAGATGGATCTCAAAATCATACAGTCATTGTTGGAAATACACACAAATACACAAAAATGCTGGAAAACCAAAAAATTTGTGGGGCCTGAAGGATCTTTCTGAAGAACAGCAGGCAGTTTAACTGTTCAGGACAAACAAGAGACTCATGAACAACTATCACTACACAAAACAAAACAACAACAACAAAAAAACACAGCTGTGGATCATTCCGGTAACAACACAGTATTAAGAATCAAGAGGATGTAAACTTTTGAACAGGGTCATTTCTAATAATTAAACTTATTTTCTCTTGTGGATTATATGTAAACATCTTTTATGTGCAATATCTTATTCAGGTCAGTACTATATAAACAAAAACATGCATTTAGTATGATCCTTCTATACATATATAATGACATAAGCTTATATTTCCAGGTTTTGAATGACCACTGTAACCCAGTAAGGACAAAGTCAAAGGACAAGGGATACAGTTGCATCCTTCTTTTAAAACTAATCCTCCAAAAAATACAATATATCCAGGAAAAGATAGATACTGGAAGTCTGAAACAGCCCGTGTTTACGGTAGACTGACGCAGCTCTTCAAATCAAGCACAGCTCGAGTCATTGTAGCTGAAACACACTAATGGACGCGTCAGGCTTTCAAGTGCTGCGAGGGAACAACTTGAAAGAGAGAACAGGCTTGTTGTGGGAAATCTCAGGTTCACAAGACGCACGCCTTCCAATGTGTGCGTTCACATCAAATGATTTAGATACAACTTTCAGGTTGAAATCGGCTACATTTCAGCATGATTTACATTTGAAAAGGGTCAGTGGAATGCTTCTTGCGGCCATTAAAAATGGAGTTTCACACTGTTGTAAACAAAACACTTTGTTTTTCCTCTTCGCTGCACTAAAACGATTCTTGCATTGGATAATGAGATTATTACATCAGAGGGAGGCTCATAATCGTTTGTGCATCTTCATTATATTTTGGCTGCACCGTTAAACTCCTCCCCTTGACTTCCTTTGATTCTACGAGCTTCAGTCATTAGATTGCATTAGATTTTGTCCCATTCATCATCCTGTCTCGTCTCGTATCATGTTCAACGGGGGTGTGACAAATTGAAGGAATATTCCAGATTATGTACAACATAAAGTCAGCCATAAGCAAACCATAATACATCTGTAATCTGATATATTTCAAGTGGAAAAAAGTGCAAGGCAGAATTATTTTTTTTGGATGGTACTGTAAGAATATGCAGATTACCTAAAATTGTCCACATTTTTTAATATTACTTTTATACTCTTTTAGTGCTTTCACAAAGCATATCATTTCAAAGCAGCTTTACAGAAAATGAATCCCTCATACTGTAAGTGGAAAGACATTTTCACAGCGCTGCTATATTTAATGTTACTCATTACAAAAACAGAGAACTGAGAATATGAAAGATTAAAAATACAGAAACGCATTGAACTAAGCTCAGCAGGTGACTAGAACAAAAACAGGCTAATTATACTAGTACTTGTGACTATTTTAACCCCTTCCAGCACATAAAAACATGTCTATTTCATGCTTTTAAGAGCACAGGTAATCAACCACTAGTATAATAAGAAAAACATCTATAATAATGTATTTTTATTTTTTATACACTACATTTCAAAAGTAAGTTTATTTTTTTGAAAAGAAAAAAAAAACTTATTTAGCAAGAATGCATTAAATTGACATTAAATACTAAAGGTTGTTCTTTTAAACTTTCAATTCATCAAAGAATCCTAAAATATCTATCATGGTTTCCACAAAAACATTAAGTGACACAACTGTTTTCAACATTAAAAATGATAAGAAATATGTCTGATTTCTGATTATGTGACACTGAAGACCGGAATAATTCAGCTTTGCATCACAGGAATAAATTACATTTTAAAATATATTCAAATAGGAAAGGGTTGTTTTAAATCATAATAATTTTTCACAATATTGCTGTTTTTTTTTTTGTTTTTTTTTTTTTGTATTTTTGATCAAATAAATGCAGCTTTGGTAGGCATAAAGTCTTATTTTTTTAAATAAAGAGGAGCCCCCAAACCTTTGTATTTATTCAGAGCATAGTTGTGTCAAAAAATGGTACTCCAATAAATAAACTAAAAATGATATTGTTTTGTGTAGTAGATTTGTTATTCTTTTTTATTCTTAAAGTATAAATAGAATTGTTAATGGAATCATTAAGAAATATAAACAGAATCTGAACCAGACGATTCCTTATGATTTCCATGGTTAGAGTTATTTTAATTTGTAACAATTTTTCAAATTATTACTGCCTTTTCTGTATTTTTGATAAAATAAATGCGGCCTTGGTGAGCAGAACAGACATATTTAAAAAATAAATAAATAAATAAAAGTAAGAAAAATAAAAATCTCATCAAAATTCAAAAAGTAGAGTATGTTTCTAGCAAAAATGTTTATTTCAGTACAATACATGACTATGTTTGAATGGCCATCAACAGAGTCAATATAAACATAAAACAAAATACATTACACTTAAAAAAATGTTTTTTTGTTTTTTAAAATCCCAACCATTTTGACTTACATTTTAAAAACTGAAGACTTGTTCAATTTCACTTGGGCCAGAAAAAACCACCTAATTATCTTCCAAAACCCAAACAACCGCATAGCAACACTAAAAACCACTCAAAACACTTTAGCGGCCGAATAGCAACGCCCTGGCAATTACCCACAACACCACTCGCATTTTCTTCAGAAAGCCTAGCCTGAAATAAAACGTCCTGAGCTCAGCCTGGAGCCCAGCTCTCTTCTGAGATGACACGGCCACTGGGCTGTGATCACAGCAGGCGGGGGCACAATGAACACTGCCGTTTTCTATTAGCAGGAGGGCAGGATGAACGATCACGCTTCTCTTTTTTTTCCTCTGGCCTGTGATTGCTCATCTCCCCCGAGCCCGGGCAAACACATGTGAGAAAAATAAAGACAGAGTTTGCGCGGGCCAGTTTGTTGCATATGGAATCACTGGTTTGGTAAATTATTTATGCCCTGAAGTGAGCAGAAGATAATTATGCTGAAAAAGAAAAATACTATATGTTTTTTTGGCAAACTGCACTGCACATGCAGCTCCTCGGCAAGCAAACGGAGGAAATAATCATAAAGACTTTCAGAGAATGACACACTTTCGCTCTCATATGTTGCATTGGGAAGTCTAATTTATTTTAACGAAGTAAATGAAGCTTTTCGAAAAAGCAACTGGCTGATTAATTTGAGTTAACTTTTTGTACATTTCAAGCTTGGTTCAAATTTAACTACTTTCAACCAACACGGATTCTCTCAGAACTAGGGATGGGAATCATAAGGAATCATCTGGCTTAGATTCTGTTTATATTTCTTAATGATTGCATTACCAATTCTATTTACACTTCAAGAATAATTGTTCCGAATTATATAGGGTTTTAAACAAATATACTACACAATACAAAACAACTGGAGCAAAACTATGTTCTCAATGCATTCAAAAGCTTACCAAGGCCTCATTTATTTGACCAAAAATACAGTAAAACTATAATATTGTGAAATATTATTACAAATATTATTACAATATTATTACAATTTTCAGTTACTTCAGTTTTTGAATATATTTCAAAATGGAATTTATTCCTGTGATGCAAAGCTGAATTTTCAGCATCATTACTGATTCACATTTTTGTGAAAACATTCTTTTTTTTCTTTTTAAAGTTTTCCAGGTTTCTTCAATTAATAGAAATTTCAAAAGAACATATTATTGGTAGGGCTGTCAAACTATTAATCGCGATTAATTGCAATTAATCGCATACAAAGTTTGAGTTTGCCTAATAAATGTGTGTGTACTGCGTGTAATTATTATGTATATATAAATACAAATGAATGTATATATTTAAGAGAAATATGTTATTTATGTACAAAATATTATATATATATATATAATATAAATTCTTAAAAATATTATAATAAATACATATACTTGTAAATATTTCAATAAAATCTTTTGCAACATTATAAATTAGGCCTGTCAAACGAATTATCACATACAAAATAAAAGTTTGAATCTAATATGTGTATGTGTGTACTGTGTGTAATTATTATGTATATATAAATACACACAATTTAATACATATATATGAAATATGTTATGTACAAAATATTTTTATTTATACATAATATAAATTATATAAAAGTTATAATAAATACATATACTTGTAATTATTTCTTTAATATATACATGTATGTGCTTATATTTATATATACATAAGAATTACACAGAGTACACACACATATATTAGGCAAACTCAGACTTTTATTTTGTATGTGATTAATCGTGATTAATCGTTTAACAGCTCTATTATAAATATCTTTACTGTCTCTTTTGATCAATTTAATGCATCCTTGTTGATTAAAAGTGTTATTTTCTTTTAAAGAAATAATAGAAAAAAACCTTAGTGACTCAATTATAACTTTGTCTCAGACTACTAATTTTCTAACATAGAAGTTTCCTTTTTTATATCTACAAGTGATACTGGTTCTAAATAAGGATTTATTCTCAGTTCCCGACGCACTTGCAGACACATTTAAATCATCTAAATGGAGCCCTGAAATAGATCGACGGGATTGTGATACTACCCGCGGATTAAATTCAATCCAGGAGCCTCATAAAAATTCTAGACTGGGATGCTGCGAGTCGCCGGTGATAAAACGAGGTAATCTGACCCAACACATCGAGTGAGCAGAGAGAAAGAGGCAATCAATGAAGCACAGCGGTGGAAAAGCAGGGATTTATCTCAACAAACACACACTTCACATCCTCTACAGCCATCCCACATCTGGACTTTTCCGACATTTTTCCCATTTAATCACGCTTGAAGGTTGAATGAGTGTTTGCTGAATCCGCCCTGTTGGGATTAGAGCTGTAATCGGGATAGGAGGGGCTCTATGATGGTAAGGACACAAATCAGGTAAAGCACAAATCTCTTCATGTACACTCGTGTTGAGTCACTGTCCTGAAACTGTCTTGTGTAAGCTAGAGGCTCAAAAAATGATGTCTTAAATTTTTCTTGGATTTGCCAAGGTACAATCTTATAATCAAAAGTCAAAGATCGCAATATGAACGCTAACATTTCTCATCAAATTCTCCCAAAACCAAATGATCTCAGTAATGGTCTCATTTGTGTTTAAATGCCTGTCTCAGTAATTGTCTGATTCAGGTCTAAAATTTGTGTCTAAATGCCTACAGTTAGCTCAATAATTGTTTCATTTGTGTCTAAATGCCTACAGTTAGCTCAATAATTGTTTCATTTGTGTCTAAATGCCAAACGCAAATGCTTAAGTCTTTTGAGCTTTGAAAGAACAAACAATAACATTTTCCTCTAGGATATTATGCTATGCATAGTAAAAGAAATCACAAATTAAACTAATATCTCAATTGCTTCTCAAAGACATAAACATGGAGACTTTTGCTTAAGATACTAAAATGAAAGATCTTTATATGATATTTCACTTTCAGAATCTTCAAAGATCAAATTATCTGTTATATATCAATGTTACTTTTAGCTGTATGTCACATTTCAGTTAAAGTTCTTTATTTTAAACAATTGTTGCATAAAGAACCTTTACCATTTATAGAACCTTTCCATGGCACAAAAGGTTCTTTAAAAAGGTAATTGTAACATTTTCTCACAATTCAGACTTTTTTTCTCAGAACTGAGTTATAAAGTCAGAAATGCATGACATTGTGTTATAAAGTCAGAACTGTGAAATATAAACTCAATTCTTTCTTTTCTTACTCATGAGTTACTTCCTCAGAATTTGACTTTACAACTATAACAATTTTGAATTTCTCACAATTCTGAGAAAAAGAGTCACAATTGCGAGACATAAACTTGCAATTACAAGAAAAAAAAGTCCAAATTGTGAGGAAAAATGTCAGAATTGTAAGATATAAACCTGCAATCGTGAGCTAAAAAGTCAGAATTGCTTGATATAAATTTTCAATAGTGTTACAAATTCAGAATTGAGAAATATAAACTTGTATATCTGACTTTTTCCTTGCAATTTCGAGTTTATATAATCACAAGACTTGTGAGATGGAAACTTGCAATTCTGAGAAAAAGTTTCCTCAGAATTTAACTGCACAACTCACACTTTCGAGTTTCACATACAATTCTAATAAAAGAAGTCACAATTGTGAGACATAACTTTACAATTGCCAGTTATACAGTCAGAACTGCATGATATAAAGTCAAAATTGTTATAAATTCAGAACTGTGAGATATACTTTCTCACAATTGTGAGTTTACATTTTGTGAGATTTGAGATATAAACTCAATTCTGAGAAAGAAGTCCGTCTTCTTTTCCCTCAAAATTTGACTTTATAACTCACAATTTTGAGTTTCTCACACAATTCTGAGAAAAGTCATTACAACTGCGATTTATAAAGTCAGTGTTGCATGACATAAAGTCGCAATTGTGTGTTATAAATTCAGAATTGTGATATATAGACTTTTTATTTGCAACTGACCCTTCGCAAAAACTCTCCCTCCTTAGTGATGGGAAGTTCGGATCATTTTACCGACTCTGACCTTTGAGTTTCGTTCAGTAAAATGAACAAATCTTTTTGAGTCATTTTGTTCATTTTAGCAAAATATAATTTAAAAAAATGTTACATGCTACCTCCCTAACACATCTACTGCTTACACAAACGTTGATCACACTACAAACAAGACAAAACTATAATGCTATAAGAAACAGAAAAGATTAATTCATTGTTTACCTGGGTCTTTAGTCTATAGCTCACCTCACCTCTTATCTGACAAGTTAACGGGTTTGAGTTAACCTAATAGGATGTTGTGCATGCGTGACTGAAAGAACCACTCCCAGAGATGACTCAGTCATCCCGAGTCACATTACATCACATTCAAAATGAACGATTCCTTGGTAACTGTTGCTATGTCCGACAAACAATACCGCTCTCACACTACACATCATGTTCTCGCGCAATGAAAAATACATTGTGAAGCAAAGAGGAAACTGACAACACACCGACAGATGAGACAGAGCAGGTTACTTCTAGTATGAAAATGTCTCAGCTTTCAAATAATAAATACAGTTTTGTGGCTTTTTAATGAGTTGTGACAGATCACTGTATTGCCTTATTAGATCAATCAACGTGATCGTCTTTTCTTCTTCACTTAAAGCACGAAAAAAAAAACGTAAATGAACAGCAGAACATATCTTATTTCAACCGCAAAAAGACATTAATACACAAATTTTCAAGTTTAAGTCCACCGAATTTCATCTACTCTCCTGTCCGATTAGTTGGCCGGACAGAATAGCTGATTCTGCGTTATGATTGGTCAGCTCACCTGTCAATCAAGCTGTTTGCAAAGTTTATATTTTGCAGATATTGTGAGATATAAACTCAATTCTGAGATTTTGATTTAGATTTTTTTCCTCAGAATTTGACTTCATAGCTCACAATTTTGATTTTCTCACACAATTCAGAGAAAAGAGTCAGAATTGCAAGATATAAACTCACAATTATGAGAAAACGTCTGAACTGCAAGATAAAAAGTCGCATTTTATTCAGTGGTGAAAACGGGCTTCCATAGTAAATAAATACAGTGTATGACAATGAAAGTCCTGCGGATGATTATGGAGTATTGATGATGGCCAGGACAGTTTATCTGCAACAGAAGATGGAGCTCATCCGCTCTCTCTGTGGAATTGCTCAGACACAGTTTGTGGAGTTTATCTCTAAAGCGAGACGGATGGGTGTACGTCGGCCTCGGCTCTGACGGGTCAGCAGACTCAAATCCAAAGAGCTGTGTTCAAAGACCACCCCAGCAGGAAGCGCATCAAAAGAACTCAACCGCCGCCCCGTTCCAAAGAGCATGTTTTCTCCAGATCAGACACTGACGCATCCTCTAGTCAAAATGAGGGGCACTGGGAAAACATGAAGCTTTTTTTATTCCTTTGGTCTGGTCTGATGTGGATTCAGTCATGTATTAGCAAAATCTAGCTGCAGTGTGAGAAATGTTGATCAAAATTTGCTCATACAGTTTGTAGTATTTGTCATTAGATTTATGAAAACGCTAAAACTGATTCCAGATCTGTTTTTTATTGTGTTTCTTCCATCGTAGAAACACAATATGTAACCCAAAATATGTGGGAAAAAAAAAAAAAAAAAGAGAGTTTAAAGTAGCACGGGTATATTTGCAGCAACAGCCAAAAAGACATTGTATGGGTCAAAATAATCGACTTTTATGTCAAAAATCATTAGGGTATTAAGTAAAGATCATGTTCCATTAAGATATTTTGTAAATTTCCTGCCATAAATATATCAAAAATTAATTTTTCATTAGTAATATGCATTGCTAACAACTTAATTTGGACAACTTTAAAGGTGATTTTCTCAATATTTTTATGTTTTTGCACCCTCAGATTCTAGATAGTAAAATAGTTGTATCTTGGCTAAATATTGTCCTATCCTAACAAACCATACAGCAGTGGAAAATTTAATTATTCAGCTTTCAGAATGTCAATTTAAAAAATTGGCTGTTATGACTGGTTTTGTGGTCCAGGGTCACATATAATAATTGCTCACTTTTTTATTTTTAAATTACATATGCATTCAAGACATTGCTTACATATTTTTCACTGTAATAAACATTAGTTTTTCCATAAAAATAAATTATAATAATTTATTAAAATAAAATAATAAAAAAGTTTTTTAATCTAATAATTCTATAATTTTTTACAAAGTCTTCCTAATAATAAATTTTATATAAAAATATAAACAAAAATAAATACCCATTCTCCAAACAGCTTATCCTCTATGGCATTGCAGGGTCGTTGTATAGTCTTTAAATATTAATATTAAAACACATGATCCTTCAGAAGTCATTCTAATATGCTGATTTGCCGCTTAAGAAACATTTATTAATATTAATTTTGAAAACAATTCTGCTGCTTAATATTTTTGTGAAAAGCATGACACTTTTTTAGGATTCTTTGATGAACTGTGAAACTCTAAAAGAACAGCATTTATATCATTTTTTTATTACATTATACATGTTTTTACAGTCACTTTTGATTAATTTAATGCATCTTTGCTGAATAAAAGTATTAATTTCTTTAAAAAAAGAACAGCAGTTTGTTCTATTATTTAAATAAATAAATAAATAAAAATGATGATGATGATTATTATTATTATTGCACCACTGTTGGCATTTACATTCAAGTTATCAGCCAATAAACACTTCCAATCTCAAACATTCCTCCCATAAAACTTTGCAGGACAAACTTTTCTGAACTTGTGACGGTGGTCTCGCAGCAAGCTGAATGGAAGGACTGAAAAAATCATTCCCATCTCATCCCTCCGCATGGTATCTCCTGGCCAATCTGTGCTCATGTAAATACCAGCTGCCTCTGTTCTTTGAGCCATGGCAATACACACCCACACACTCCACGGCAGTCACATGACGACACATTCAATGCTTTAATCATATTAATCTTTCGAAAACTGTCACTAGCCAATGCAAGATTCCATCTGTAGCCCTTTTCCCACTAGTTATGCCGGCTAGCAGAGATAGTGTTGCCGTGCAAGACTGCTGGGTTTATCAAAAGGATAGTGAGAGATCGTACTGACCTACATACAGCACGAGCACACAGACTCTCTCACTCAGGCACGTGGCTGCACTACTGCAAATACTCCACGTATTAAAAAATAACAAACATCATACCTAGAGCCATGCGGTTTCATGCATGAGCCACAGCATGTTGTCAGGAAAGAAACGGAGGGGCCCGGAGTGAACGGGAACACCAGCCACACTGTTTTCAGCATAACAATGTGCTTCCTCCATGTATGGAAACTGTAACAGGTTCAGTTTAACAAGAGCTCAAGTCAGTATACACTAGGGCTGTACGGATGGACGGTTTTGACAGTATATACTCTACCGTTTGATGGTAGAAATGTGTCAGTTGGTCGATTTCTTTATAACCCTAAAACTCCTAGAACTTTTTCATAGCTGTTCATTTATATATTCATAACTGCCAATGTTTTATCATGTCAAGACTATATAAAACAGAAAAAATAGGGCAGGAATTGATAGTCTGTTCAGAATTTATTGAGTTGTAAAACGTGTGTAACATACCTGAATGGTGGCAGATTGAATGGGATTCAAGAGGAGGAGCTAAAGGTTACAAACTATTTACTCTTTTTGGAATAACATACACTGATAAAATGGTCACAATAACATGAAGAACCTTTATTAAAAAAAGAAAAAGCAATTTTTTATTTCATGTTGACTTTAGTTTAGCTATTTATACTACCATTTAAAAGTTCATCTAAGGTCATTTCTCCTTTTATTCAGCAATGATGCATTAAAAGTCAAAAGTGCATCAGAAGTGACAGTAAAAGACAAAGGGTAAATAAATAAATTAATAAAAATAAATAAATACACTGAACGCTAGAAAGAGTTTGAATGATCAACAGAACACTGAACGATAGATAGAACGACAATGACAGACAGATAGATAGATAGATAGATAGATAGATAGATAGATAGATAGATAGATAGATAGATAGATAGATAGATAGATAGATAGATAGATAGAGCAAAAGAACAACAGACAGAACGATAGAATGAAACAGTAATAGAACGACAGAACGGATAGAACGACAGAACAAACGATAGGTAGACAAACAGATAGAACGAACGATAGAACGAACAGTAGACAGAACAAACAATAGAAAGATAGATAAATTAAAAGACAGACAGACAGACAGACAAATAGAACGTTAGAAAGAACGTTTGAACGAGACAGAATGACCAAACAATAGATAGATAGAGCAAAAGAATGACAGAACGAACAATACAGCAAAGAACGATAGATAGATAGATAGATGATAGATAGATAGATAAAAAGAATGACAGACAGAACGATAGAACGATACAGTAATAGAACGATAGAACAGAAAAAAGAAAGATAGAATGATAGAACAATAGATAGAACAACAGAACGATAGATAGAATAATACAAACAGATAGAACAAACGACAGATAGAACGATAGATAGAATGATAGAAAGACAGAGTGATAGACAGAGATAGAAAGACAAATAGAACAAACAATGGATAGAACAAACGATAGATTAACAGAAAGACAGACAGACAGATAGAATGTTAGAATGATAGACAGAATGACCGAACGATAGATACATAACACTGAATGAGAGATAGAATGAAAAAAAACATAGAACAATAAACAGAGCAAAAGAACGACAGAACGAACAATACAGTGACAGAACGATAGATAGATAGATAGATAGATAGATAGAGCAAAAGAACAACAGACAAAATGATAGAACGAAACAGTAATAGAACGATAGAACAGATAGAACGATAGAGCAAACGATAGATAAACAGATAAAACAAACGACAGATAGAACAAACGATAGATAGATAAATAGAAAGACAGACAGAACGAACAATAGATTGAATGAACAGATAGAACGATAGATAGAGCAATAGAATGACAAACAGAACGATAGAACAATACAGTAATAGAATGATAGAACAGAAGAACGTTAGAACGAAAGATAGAAAGATAGAACGATAGATAGACAGAATGAACAATAGAATGATAGACAGAGATAGAAAGACAAATAGAACGAACAATAGATTGAATAAATGATAGATAGAATGAACGATAGACAGACAGACAGAACAGTAAATTTCACAAAAATACAAAGAATTGACAAATAACACTGAAGTAAAAGTTATTTTTTTAATATAGAAAAACTGAAGTATTTTCTTGAAAAACACTCTAATATGTTTTATTAATTATAACTAATGAAGCTGAAAATTCAGCTTTGCATCACAGGAATGTATCACATTTAAATATATTCAAACAGAAAAACAGTTATTAATATTATTTTACAATATTACAATTTTTACTGCATTTTTGATCAAATAAATATGGCCTTCGTGAGCATAAGAGAGTTTTTCAAAAACATTTAAAAAACCCTCACCAACCATACATCTTTGAACAAGTATGTACTTTTGCCAGGCATAATTCAGCATAATTCAGAATTTACATTTTATAACATCAGTTTTACTTTTTTTAACCTTCAGCTCAAATGTTTCATAATAAGAAGCTTTTTTTCATTTATTTAATCATATCTTTTGCTTCTAAAACAGGAAAACTATCAAATGTGATTAACCTTTTATTTTCACTTCCATGCTTACATTGTATTTAATTAGTTCATGCATATGGAAATCAAACCCATGAACTTGTTGTTGCTATAGCACCAAATACTCTGATATGTAATTTCACTATAAAGCGCTATAGAAATAACAACTATGCAGATGATATATACTGTTACAGTGATCTCAAATGACTCACAGAAGATTTTAGTCACACCGCCCACCCTTAATAACAAAGTGCTTCCTCCACATAAGGAACAGAAGCCGGTGTCAGGATCCACTGTAGAAACACACTCAAAGAAAGCAGATGCAGAGTACCAGAAGAAAGACGCTCAAAACGATGCTATGCCTAATATAACACCGTCGTCACGGCGTGGTTGCTATGGCTGCAGTTGTCAGCATGGCACAGGGGGCTCGTGCCATGACTGACAGCTGTGACAGCGATGTAATCCAATCCCCTCGCTGCAAAAAACAGTCTTCATCAGAGCCCGACTGCACAGAGATCTCGACATGAACTGAGTGGGAGAGGAGCGCGTAGGCAACACAGTGGAACGACGCCCGGTGCATGGAATCATATTCTGACAGTGGAGAAATTCATGAAGCATCTTTAAGGCGATTAGACAGAGAGGAAATAATCCGCTGAGGGACAGTGACAGGGCAAAGTATCCCGATCAACAATATGTGATGAAAAATACATTATAAATGAGTGTAGCACAATAAATTTGGTGAGGTTTATGTGTAAAGTTAAAATTGACCTATTTACTTTCTTAATGCAAGATCGTGGTAAAATTGTACATGCATTTGTATTAATTTGCTTTGCACACCAAAACATCCACATTTGACAATTCAATTAAGTTCTAATATACATTAAATATATATAATATATTTGATTAAATATATATATATATATATGATTAAAATCACAGAAAAACAGTTATATTGTGAAATATTATTGCAATTTAAAATTGTGGTTTTCTATTTTAATATACTTCAAAATAGAATTTATTCCTGTGATGCAAAGCTGAATTTTTAGCATCATTACTCCAGTCTTCAGTGTCACATCCTTCAGAAATCATTCTAATATCCATTGTGCTGCTTAATATTTATTTTAGTTATTTTTGAACCTGTGATACTTTTTCAGAAATCTTTGATGAATAAAATGTTAAGAAGAGCAGCATTAATTTAAAATATAAATATTTTATAAAAACTTTTGTCTCAATCAGATGTCAGCGTTTCGAATCAATAATCTACAGAAACAATGAAGAAAGCATTTTTTTAAGAAACAAATATGAAAAAAAACTACTGTCCAAAATTGCACAAATCTATATTCAAAATAAAAGTCAATAAATAAAGCTATGATATGACTTTATTAAACCTGGACAGGGTTTTCCCTGACATTTGTGAAGGGACTGCAATGACGTAAATAATAAAATAAAACAAAACAAAATAAAAAAAAAAAAAAAATCAAAAATAAAATAAAATAAAAAAAAATAAAATCACTGAAATCAAAATATACATTAAGAAATAAATGAATGAAAAAAAAAAAAATTGGATTATAGTGCATAAATCCTATGGACTACTTTTAGGGTTCTTTAATGTTGTTCATTTAATGTTGTTTCATAGCTCTTGTTGAATCACTGTGAACCACATGAAAATTCTCCTTCTATGATCCAAGGGAAAAAAATAACAGCATATGGGTTCAGAATGACATAATGAGTGAGTAAATAATGACAGAATTTTCATTCTTGGAGGCTAGAATGTGAAGCAGATGCCCACCCATATGGGTCACATAGATAGTAACCCTCAGCCCACTGCACTCAGAAATATCAATAGCTCATCAGCACAGTGTCAGCACACTCCACTGACGCACGTGGAGCTGAAAACATGTCGTTCTGACACGGGGAGGCAGGTATCGAGTAATGAAGTTGAGTAATTAGAGAAGATGAAAGACATTAGTATTGGCATTGTGTCAGTAAATGAAGTGAACTATAACGGGAGGCGCGACAGAGCTGAAGCTCACGCCCGCTGTGCCTTTATGAGAGATCTGAAGGCGTCAGCGCCTGGGTGTAAATGTGGAGGTGCTGCCACAGCGAGAACTGGCACTACAAACAACACCCACATCAGAGAACAGAACACAATTACTGCACAAATTAAGTTTTACACAATGGAACAAAACGGAAAGGGGGAGAAAGGAATATGCATAAAAGAAAATTCACTGAGATATGGTTAAAACAATACGTCATACACAGCCAGGAGTTTAAATGGAGACCTTTGATTTTTAGATTTTCTTGCTGAGAAATCTCATATATAGAGGTTTGCTTAATGTTTTAAACTGAGTTCTTTTAAATGTGTATACTTTTATTTAGCAAGGACAAACAAGGACAAATTAAAATGACCAAAAGATACAGTAAAGACATTTATTACAGTACAAAGGATTTCTAATAAATGCTGTTTTCTTTTTTACTTTCTATTCATAAAATAATCTTTAAAAAATTGTTCTACGGTTTCCACAAAAATAGTCAATATTGATAATAACCAGAAATGTTTCTTGAGCAGCAAATTAACAAATTAGAATGATTTCTGAAGAATCACGTGGCATTGAAAACTGGAATAATGATGCTGAAAATTCAGCTTTGCATTTCAGAAATAAATTCCAAATTCCAAAATATTCAAATAGAAAACAGTTATTTCAAATTTTAATATTATTTATATTATATAATATTACTGTTTTTACTGCATTTTTTATAATTTTTTTTTATGTAAAGTCGGCAACACCAAAGCTCCAAAAATATAAAAAATTTATGATCTCTATGGAAGCCCGTTTCTGCCACTAAATAAAAAATTAAAAAAAGGTTATTGTGACTTACCTCACAATTCAGACCTTTTTTCTCAGAATTGTAATATAAGATAAAATATAAAAATAATAAAAATAAAATATAAACTCACAATTGCGAGCTATAAAGTCAGAATTCTGAGATATAAACTCACAATTTTGACAAATAAAGCCAGAATTACATGATATAAACTCACAACTCTGAGAAATAAAGGTGCAATTGCGAGTTTTAAAGTCAGAATTCCGAGACATAAATTCGCAATTCTGAGAAATTAAGTCAGAATTCCGAGATATAAACTCGCAATTCTGAGAAATAGTCAGAATTGCATGATATAAACTCACAATTCTGAGAAATAAAGTCAGAATTCTGAGACATAAACTCGCAATTCTGAGAAATTAAGTCAGAATTTCAAGATATAAACTCGCAATTCTGAGAAATTAAGTCAGAATTTCAAGATATAAACTCGCAATTCTGAGAAATTAAGTCAGAATTTCAAGATATAAACTCGCGATTCTGAGAAATTAAGTCAGAATTTCAAGATATAAACTCGCAATTCTGAGAAATTAAGTCAGAATTTCAAGATATAAACTCGCAATTCTGAGAAATTAAGTTAGAATTTCAAGATATAAACTCGCAATTCTGAGAAATAAAGGTACAATTGCGAGTTATAAAGTCAGAATTCCGAAACATAAATTCACAATTCTGAGAAATTAAGTCAGAATTCCGAGATATAAACTCGTAATTCTGAGAAATAGTTAGAATTGCATGATATAAACTCGCAATTCTGAGAAATGAAGTCAGAATTCTGAGATGTAAACAATTCTGTGAACATATTAGTCTTTTTTTCTCCTCAGAACTGGACTTCATAACTTTACAGCAATTGCACAATTCTCACAATTCTGTGAAAAAAGTCAGAACTGCGGTATACAAAGTCACAACTGCGAGTTATTCTGACATCTCGCAATTGTTTAGATTCCGTAAATCTGACTTTATATCTAGCTATTTTGACTTATAACACGCAATTGTGCATTTATACTGTACCTCACAGTTCTGAGAAAAAAAGTCAGAATTGCGAGATGTAAACTCAAAATTGTGAGAAAAAAAGTCACAATAACCTTTTTTTATTCCATTGATCTCAAATATGTTAATCAACATTAATTTTATAGCTCTGTCTCTTACTCTAAGAAACAATTGTTTAATTTAAATGAAACCCACTGAACTCCTTTAAGTCTCCCAAGCTTTGAAAGAGTAACCTCTCAGCACTTTAAGTAAGCTTTCAAACCTCTCAGGTTTGATTGTGAACACCAAAGACTAGAAAAGCTTAGAGAGGTGCAGGAAATGAGCTGACCAGCCTGCAGCCACCTGCTTGTTTCTTTCAGATCCAGGGGCCTGTCAAACATGATTATCTGTAGTGAGAGTCTTTACACATTCAGGTTGAGGGGGAAAGTTCTGGTGAGTGTTTATTGAAGCATTCTGGGCAGCATGCTGGGCACAGGTCATGTGAAATCACATCAAACCAATACGACAAGCTCCTGGAACTATGTAACCTGATAATCCGAAACCTTTACCTAACCCTAAAGTCAAAGGAAATGATAGGGTTATATGAATTTTGCTCAAGCTTAAGCCTAAAATCTGATAGTAATGCTGTTCTAGGACCAGTAAGATTACTGATCCGACTTGCCAAAACTACAGTAAAAATTGGTGAAATATTATTACAATTCAAAATAACTGCTTTCCATTTGAATACATTTTAAAATGTAATTTATTTCTGATTCAAAGCTGAATTTTCAGCATCATTACTCCAGTCCTTAGTATCATATGATCCTTCAGAAATAATTCTAATATGCTAATTTGCTGCTCAAGAAACATTTCTGATTATTATCAATGTTTATAACACTTGAGCTGCTTTACATGTTGGTGGAAACCTGATACGTATTTTTTCAGAATTGTTATATGAACAGAATGTTTGCACTTTTACGTCACGGTTTGGTCAGTTACTTGGATGCGTGGCCATATTGGAGATACTCGAATGTATACAGCAGCATGGATTGCATGGTAAATGTACTAATGTGCTAAACCATTGAAAAAAACATGTGGAAGCTGCCAAATCATACTGTATAGAGAAGGACTTAGCAAGCAGGAAAGGGCATAACTAAAATTAATAGGTGGTAAAGATACGTACTAGCAATATTAATTAAGATATTAGCCTTATATTTCACCTACAGGACTGAAACTGATAAAAACAAACACAATGTTGTCAAGATTCTTGCCCTGGAAATCCTGCTTCAGTCCAACCAAACACCTTTTGTTCCTCAGACAGTTTTTTGCACTCTTCTCCTTGATTTGTTATAACTTTTGCCAGTCTATAGTACTCCAAATGTTTTTCCTGGTCTGACCGACTAATACAGCCCAAAACTTTACAATAATTGGCAATTTCCAGCAGCATTAATCAGTAAAATTTTTGGAATCAGTGGCATCCAAGATTTCTTTCTTCAGTCGTAAAGAAATTATGGTTTTTGAGGAAAACATTTCAGGATTTTTCTCCATGTAATGGACTTCTATGGTGCCCCCAAATTTGAACTTCCAAAATGCAATTTAAACGCAGCTTCAAAGGGCTCTAAACGATCCCAACCGAGGAATAAGTGTCTTTTCTAGCTAAATACTCATCTAGTCTAGCTCTGTGTGAACTGTTTTTTTCCAGTCATGACAGTTAGGGTACGTCTAAAAAGTCCCGTCTCATTTCTCCTCCAACTTCAAAATCACCCTACATTGATGTTTTTATCTTTTTTTGTAAAGAGTGCTTGATCTTCTTTGCATGTTCACTTTATAAACACTGGGTCTGTACTTCTGCAGCAAAAACTTGCAGTGTTGGGGGTGCTCGTAGAACCAGTTTGAAAACCACTGTTCTATGGCATCACTGTGAAGAACCTTTTAAAGCACCTTTATTTTTGAGTGCATGACTCTTAAAAAAAAAAAAAAAAAAAGGGTTCACACAGAGCTAGAGGAGACAAGCATTTGAGGTTAAAAAGTATGTAAATTGTAATTTTTTTTTTTCCTCAGCTGGGATCATTTAGAGCCTTTTGAAGCATTTAAACTGCATTTTGGAAGTTCAAATTCGGGGGCACCACTGAAGTCCATTACATGGAGGGAAATCCTGAAATGTTTTCCTCAAAAAACATAATTTCTTTACAACTGAGAAAGAAAGACATGAACATCTTGGATGACAAGGGGTGAGTACATTATCTGTAAATTTTAGTTCTGGAAGTGAACTAATCCTTTAATACATAAATAAAATATGCAAAACATAAAAAGAGGGAAAAAATAAAAATCTCAGACAAAGAAAAATTAAGCCTTCCGGCCTTTCTAATTTCCCAAACAAATCTCCTTCAGGAGAGGTCAAAGTTTTCAACATTACATTTTTAATCAACAAACTCAATGAAGCAGTTAAATGACATAATTTTCTGACTACTAAACAACACCATGGGCCAAACCTACTTGATCTCTGACTGGTGACCTTTCACCTGTCTAGAACCACCTAAAAGCTCAATTCAAAACAAAGTCTCTGAACATTAGTAAAATCTAAAGTAAATAATAAGTGCAACTATATTTTTACTTTACAACAGGAGAAAATGAAGGCAGCTTCTGATTTGCAAATATCTGTAGTCTGTAGGTTTGAGTATGAACAATACTAATAGGGATAGTGATGCTTGCTTTAGCCGACACTTAGTAGAAGTAACTTTAACCCTAATTAAAACTTATTGAAATTAACTCTTTATTGGAAAATGTCCTGGCAGAAAATTGACAGTACATCAGTCATTAATCATACAGACATTAAAACACAATGCAATGCATTGCAAAAGGTATTATGTATTAATGCAGTACATTGTGCTCTATTTTTACAGATTTTTTTTTTTAGCTTGCACTTCCTTTGCTCAATTATCCACAGGAGCGATGACTACATCGGCCAACTAAATGTCACTGCACTTACAAACAGAGTCCATTTCAATCAATTCTCTGAAAAGCTGTATGTTGCTTTACGAAGATGAAAGAGCAGCTCTTGAGTGTACATTGTTGAGGTGTTCAGGGCTTGTTTTCTCCGGGTGAACATCGGCGGTCTCTTTCATTCTGCTCTGGAGAGTTCATAAAGACATCCACAGTAGGGTGCAAGTGAAGTTAGCTGACCTCTTTCATTTGGTATTGTCAGAGTACTAAGTATTTTCATCCTCTTGCTGAGGAGACACTTAAAAACATTTAAGTTCATTCTGTTAAGCCTTAAATATATAATGCACATGTATGCAAACAGGCTCTGTTACAAAACTTAGTGAACTGCCTTCTAAGACAACACCCTGTAACTCACATGGCAATTGAAACACTCTACACAGGCATACAAATAGCACTTTTCAAGTGAAATGCACAACAGAAATGACTCATAATTGATTTCAATAAACGTTGGTGTTATAAAGTTGATAAATATTCATAACATACAAAACTAAAGAATATTGAATATTTTTTGCTCTTTGATAAATTGGTTTAGAAAAAAAACATCTGTTTAATGCATAAAATGTAAATGTAAGCTAACAAAATATTCTACTAAGTATAAAAAATAAGTATATATAAAAGTATATGTATATATATATATATATATATATATATGTGTGTGTATACACACACATACACACACTAAATATACATTGTCTCAGTCAACCTTTTTTTTTTTTACTAACAAAAATGTTTTTATGGTTTTAGCTTAGTAATTATAGGCAGCTTACTAGATATTTGAAACAGAGCCATAGCTTTATGGAGAATAAATCGCAGTTTTAGTCTTTCTTTCTTACAATTCCTTTCAAATCTTTTTTTCTCCAAGAGGATTTTTATTGGTTTTCCATGCAAGATGCTTTGTAAAGTCATAATCATATGTGGTCTGGCAGTAAGACATTGTGGAACATGGTGTAAAGGACTAATCCTCTTATGCCATACTAAATAAACTTTATGGATCTAGAATAATCTTTAATCCACACAACACAGCCATATTAGAGATGCCTTGGTCTTAGCATAAGCCCTGCCATTTAGATTAAACAAACACCATTTTCCCAGCAGGACCGAGACCGCACACGCACGCCTGTAAAGGGCGACCTATTTCATAAAAAGCAAATTTTTTTTAAAGAAACTATTATGCTGTAACACATTTAATGACCCTTTGAGGCAAAAAGAACTGGTTATGTAACATTATAATACAATAACGGTATGCCTCCACTATAATGCAAAAAACATAAGGTGTAGTACTTTTCTTGCTGAAATAAAGGGATTAAAATGCAATATTCCTTGAAAGACTGGATCTTACAATAGTCTGTTCACACTCTACCAGAGCCGCTGTGTGGGTTTTAGAAATGCTGTTTTTAATACTGGAATTTGGGCTGAACGACATAAAATATTCACAATATATCCGTGGTCATAAATGGTAATAAATGTAGGCAGCATGATTTTTAACATACTTTTTACTTGCCATTAAGTTCCCATTAAAGTCCAATATCAGCAACTTTTTGCTAATATGAGAGCATTAAAAATTCAAAACTCAAATCCAATCATCATCTGACATATTAAAACTGCTGTAGTTAAAAATAAGAGAGTAGATATTGCTTGCTTATTTCTAATATTTGCTCCGAAGTGGCATTAAATTATACATTTTGAATTGAATTTTGAATTAGTGACAATAATACTAATAAAAAAAAAAAATGAAATATTAAATAGTCAAAAGATCAAGAAAATTATTTTTATTATCTTTAGAAAGTGTTTTTTTTTTCTTATTTTATTTAAAATGGAAGTCTTTTATATCAATACAGTACCATACAGTAGTACTGTACTAAGTTTGGAGTCAAAACTTTACTTTTAAAAGAAATTAATAATTTTATTTAGCAAGGATATGTTAAAATAAAAAGTGATAGTAAAAACTTACATTGTTGCAAAAGATTTCTATTTTGAATTATTGCCATTTTTAAAACTATATATTAGGGCTGTCAGTTTAACGTGTTAACTTAATTAACTTAAAAAAAAAAAAAATGCCCCGTATGTGTTTTGTCTCATATTTGTCTCGAAGGAGCAATATGACAAGAGTGCTGATTTTGTCCCGATCTATCACAAGCTTAAATACGATTTTATACAACAGTTCAGTAAATAAGAGGCTGATATTGTGTTATATTTAAACACTATATTATATTATGTTTTTGCTCAATTTTGCAGAGAACATATTACCTTTGAAGCCATAGCAGAATTGTTGGGCGTCCGAGCAACACAGCAGTGTTTCATATCTGAATGAATCCGCGTTTTGAACGAATCATGTGAAAATATTCCTTGATTTGTACTCCACAGAGTTGGATGTCTTCATTTAACAGTATCATCATCACAGTATGTACAGTATCATCACATGGGCACAAAAAGCTTACAGTTTTGTGAAACTTCCACAAATATCACACAATCATTCTCCTCACTCCCTGTGGGAAATTACTGGCAACTGAAGAAGAAAGCAAAAATGTGACAGCGAGTGGAAATTATGTAATAAACATAATGAAAATACTTTAGCTTTAAACCCGCTGTACCTCTGCAGCGCTTAAGAACATGCAACCCAGGTCACATTTCATCCCAAAGAAATATGCGCTATAATTCAGCGGTTAAAGCGTGCAGAGAATAGGATGCGCTTCATTTGGTGAATAGGAGCATGATCAAAATGCTTCTGGGAAGTTCACACTCTTAATGCGTAGTGCAATTAGGACTGCAGCTTTCTTAAATTAGAGCCAAATTTAGGTGCTTCAAAATAAGCAGAAATAAAAATCAATCACACAAGGGAAATGCATTTCCCAAACTGTTAAAATGCCATTAAACGTTCTGTGAGAATAATATATTCCGAGGAAACCGATCTCGTTTGTATGCGCGTCCTAAATTTAAAGCCCTTTGCCAAGACTCTGGAGTAGTTTTCAACCAATTATAGGCGTGGGGTTCATTTGCCGGTAGGTCCGTATGAAAATCAGGGTCACACAGGGTGACATTAAAATGCATTCCCTGAAATGAGTTCAGAATTTCACCCGGCACATTTTCTTATCTGCTTCTTGGAAAGAAGGTGACAATTAAGTCACCTACATTTTTCCTCCATTCAATTTTCTTGAAATAACATTTCACTCTTTAGCAGAGAGCTTATCCTTACTCTCCACTTTCAATAAAGCCTCTTATTTTGAGACAAGGAATCTTCAAACAGCTCCAAGACCTCTTAAAATAGCAATTATATGGACTATAAGTGGCCTCTGATCCCATGCCCTTACTCTGAACTCGCCAAACTTCAAAGCATTTTAGGAGTTTAGAAAACATTTATTCAGTAATATTACCAACTTAAAGGAGAAGTCCACTTCCAGAACAACAATTTACAAATAATTTACTCACCCTGTTGTCATCCAAGATCTTCATGTCTTTCTGTCTTCTGTCGTAAAGAAATTATGGTTTTTGAGGAAAACATTTCAGGATTTTTCTTCATATAATGGACTTCAATTGTGCCCTGATTTTGAACTTCCAAAATGTAGTTTAAATGCAGCTTCAAAAGGCTCTAAACGATCCCAGCTGAGGAAGAAGGGTCTTATCTAGTGAAACGATCGGTCATTTTTTTCGGAAACTAATTTTTACTTTTTAAACACAAAACCTTGTGTAGCACAGGCTCTGGGATGCGTGTTCACGGCGCTACGTACTATTGAATCACGTCGAATCACGACTACAGACCCAGTGTTTACAAAGCGAACGCGCAAAGACTAACAAAGTGCAAGTAAGTCAAACGCTGTTTACAAACAGAAAGCTACAACGATGTCGGACGATTCTGAAGTTGTAGGAGAAAATAAGATGGAGTTTTTTGCCATACTCTACCTTTTTTAGCCGGAGTACACAGATGATGAACTTAGACGTGATTCGTAGTAGTGATAGGAAGTTCGGATAATTTTACATACTCTGACATTTGAGTCTCGTTCAGCAAAATGAATTAATCTTTTTTCGAGTGATTTCGTTCATTTTAACAAAATATAATTAAAATGTTACATGTTACCTCCCTAACACATCTACTGCTTACACAAACATTGATCACACTACAAACAAGACAAAACTGTAATGCTATAAGAATCAGAAAAGATTAATTCATTGTTTACCATTAGCTCAACTCACCTCACCTCTTATCTGACAAGTTTTTGGGTTTGAGTCGTTCTTTCATCACATGACAGCCCCATAAGATGAATGAATGACTTGAAAAACCCGAAGACTCGAAACAGGTGAACTTATTCCAGTACAGAACCTAATAGGATGTTGCTCATGCGTGACTGAACGAATCACTCCCCGAGACGACTCGTTCTTCATGAGACACATTAAAGATCCGTTTACAATGAACGAATCATTCAAGAGCATCCCAGAGCGTGAGCTACACGAGCTTTTGTGCTTAAAAAGTAAACACATTTTTATTTTTCGAGAAAAATGACAAATCGTTTCGCTAGATAAGACCCTTCTTCCTCGGCTGGGATCATTTAGAGCCTTTTGAAGCTGCATTTAAAATACATTTTGGAAGTTCAAGATCGGGGGCACAATTGAAGTCCATGAAAAATTTAAAAATCCTGAAATGTTTTTCTCAAAAACCATGATTTCTTTACGACTGAAGAAAGAAAGACATGAACATCAACTGAACTGAATCAACTGACTCAAGCTGAATAATGACACTACTATCTAAGCTGTTTTTTATTTGAGTTTGCAATATTTACACTGTTATTGAAACAACCTGAATCAACATTGAACTAAACTGAGATGAATAAACAACATTGTTTTTAGAGATGCTTTACAAGTGTTAAATAAATGAGACTTGACTAGATATCTGGAAACACACAAAGCGTACCCAACTTGCAGTATGTTCAACAAGTGTATGTGTTTGTTTGCTGGGCGGAGCGAAGGCAAAACGGAACGCTCCCGCATCACTAACAAGTCCTATTATAGGAGGTAACGTGGTGTGAAGTGTGAGTAGCTCTGACAGCACAACTTTGTTCCTTGAGGATTGTGTGATCAGGAAACAAGAGGCGAATCCAGCATAATCTGGGTAATCTCTGCTCTAAGAGTGGATAAACCCTGCTGAGGCATGGGCTACACACAAGAGTTCAGTCTGCATTAACTGTTCCTATTGGTTGAGAGTACAGCCAATAGTTCACAAGCATGAACACCGTAGAAGAAAAAAAAATACATGTATACTTTTAAATATAAAGAATCCAAACTAGGTTTTTCACAGCAATGTAATAAAAACACCATTTTTGCTTTTTCGCACTTACTGTTGACAACCTAAATATTTGATCCTTAAAACTTATAGCATCTTGTCCAGTTACGATACGGTATTACATGTTAAAGGCGTCATCGAATGCCCATTTTCCACAAGTTGATATGATTCTTTAGGGTCTTAATGAAAAGTCTATGATATACTTTGGTTACAAATTTTCAATGGTTGTGTAAAACAACACCCTTTTTACCTTGCCAAAATCAGCCCTGCAAAAATCAACCCATTCTGATGGATTGTTCCTTTAAATGCAAATGAGCCCTGCTCACCCCGCCCCTCTCTACTCTCTGTGGAGCGACGAGCTGTGCTCTGAGAGATTGTTTACTTTAGCCCGTGTTTTAGCCGTGAAACTTGCTAACTAGCAGGTTATTAGGAAAGGTGATTGCAGAGATTAATGAAAAAAAACCTTATACTCATTTCTGCTGTAGGTAACGCTGGATCATGAATGATTTGCACAAACATAGACGCATTTATGTAGATCAGGAGGTGCACCCACTGCATCTTCAGTGGCTCAGATGTCGGGAGTAAATTATGACCACTATGTTCATTATTACATCCAGCAACACAACACCTCAATCGCTCAAACTGAGATATTCTTGTCTAACTTACATCCCTGCTCCAGGATCGAAACAATGACAGTCGGACTGTTACATCTGATTTAGGGCGGGTCTGAGGTAAGACGCTCATGTCAATCAGCTATCGTGAGAATGGCTCGATTTGACAAAGGATATATTCTTTTTACAGATTAATTAAAAACCACTGCATGGATTTTTATCATTATGCATACACTGCCAACACACATTAATGTTCAAACAACATGTAAAAGTGAACTTTGCATCCAATGACCCAATGAAATTTGAGGAAAAATGCATTTAATAGAAACAAAAATGTAAATATGTTTAGTCTCTGTAGTAGTAATAACTGCCTGTAATAACTGCCTGCCTGTAATAACTGCCTGCAAAAAGAGTTTTATGGATGGTAAAAAAAAAAAAAAATTGGATGGTCATGGTTTGCATGTCACCGGCCATTGGCAGGTGTGACAAAAAGTTAGTTTAAGGCCCTGGTTATGAAGCTATGAGACTGCTTTTTCTGTGCAAAGAAAACAAAGATAACGACTTCAACAATTTCTTCTCCTCTGTGTCAGTCTTCGCCCTGCATTCACGAGAGTATCACGATGCATGCGTGTGGTGGTGCCGATGCAGGAGCCAGCGTTCTATGTAAATAATAAACTATGTAAATAATTAAATAAATTAGTACTATTATATCATGTATTGGCTATCTCACAGGCCGACGATAGGACCCAACACTACTGTAGCATCAACTAAACCTTAATATATCCTTAACTATAACGGAGCAGACATTCGCCAATCACAATGCACTGGGACAGCTAACCAACCACAACACATTTTGTTTTTTGGAAGGCGGGCCTTCATTAGACCCAGAACCAATCAAACCATTTGTGCCAGGCTGGGTAGAAAGGTACTGTAATAATGTAAATTATGTGAAAAATAATGCATTTTTCGAACCACTAAGCATGACAGCATGTTCTAGTACACCCCCAAAACAAAATTTAGACTTTGTAAAAGAGCATGACAGGACCCTTTTAAAAATCCAAAACCCAATATGCTACATGTAACATTAAAAACCTAATTCTTCATTCAAACAGCTAAAAAAAAACCAAGAACCTTATCCTGCTGAAAAGACCAGAATAACTGGTCACCAGAAATGTGCTTTGGATACTGATGTCCCAACAAGGCTTCTCTGATAAACCAGCAGCACCAAAATAAATAAATAAATCAACTAGATCAGCACCAAATTAAAACAAACCAGAAGATCTAGGTTTTTTTTTTAGCTTCATGAGAAAAACATTCTTAGCTGAACAGGCAAAATTAAAACACCAACTCCTTATCGTCACCTTAGAATAATAAGGTTCTATCTGCATTTTTGCACTTTTGAGATTTCGAGCTTGAAAATTTGTCTTCCATAGACTTCTGTAGATAGAACCATTTTTGTTAAAAAGAGGCCCAAAATGTACACAGCTTATGAAAGAAACATCACATAATGTAAATAAGTTATCACAGAATAAGAATATGTGAATAACTCAATTTTTACAAAAATGTCAGATAGAACCTTATATTTCTTAGTAATGTAGCTCAGATTTTACTTATGACTCACAGAAAATGGGTATTATGCTCACGGATTCATTATGAAACCAGCATAACATAAGCAGAATCCACTGTATGTGGTCTCTATACTTGGCCACGTAATGCGTGTCCTAATGTGCACTTTGGATCTTATGGAATCACATGGGAAAACATGGCTAGAGCTCTAAATGATGGCGTCAGCATGTTAAGGGAAGCCCTGTTTTTCAAACAGAAATAGAACACACATCTTCTGTGGTATTAATCAATCCATTTAAAGGGATAGTTCAACCAAAAAAAGATAATACTGTCATCATTTACTCATCCTCATGTGACATTATTTCTATTGTGAAGAAAGATATTTTAAGAAATGTCAATACAATGGAGATTAATGAGCTTTAAAGTTGTCTGGTTCCCAACATTCTTGAAAATATTTTCTTTTGTGCACCACAGAAATAAACATGCTGATTGGATCAGCCACTTCAAAAATTCATACATCAGTAACGATAAGCTAGTTCTGCAGTTGCAGTGGTTTTATCTACTTTGCTTTGTGTCTAAAAACTCTCCTTGCCTGTGAAAAAAAAAAAAAAAAAAAAAAATCACTGTAATGGACAGCCTTGTATGGTTTATCGCTTTAGTGACCACCTGTGCAGAACAAATTGACATTTTAGACTGTAATCTCTCTACAAATCGAATGATGCATTATTCCTCCTAATTTCTTATGCTACACACTATTTAACCAAGAATACAAGTCAAGGTTACAGTAACCCACGTAAGTCAATTTTGGCCTGTAAATACCCTCATTAATTAAGAATCCTTCCTGAGTCAATATTAGCTGGGTTTGAGATACAAGGGAGCCAAAGCTGAGATGTGGAGGGTCAACACAAGACTGTACATCGATAAAATAAAAAAAGAAAGAGCCCTTCTAATTGGAGGCTGAGGCACAGGGAGATATGGACAAAATTGCTCCGGTCTTCTCCAGGGATATTTGAACATCAAACCCACGTTCAGACAGCAAACAGGGAGGGAAATGTACAGAGACCAGCGTGCCATTTAATCCAGCCTGCTTATTAGAAATAAAAGCACCAAGTATGCCAGCGCTATCGATTGCAACAAGAAAAACACATCCATTAAGAATCACTTAACGAAAAGCTTGTTGGTTTAAACCATCATTTCAAGGAACGCCGGTTTATTCTACAGCACTCTTGTTTCCAGGCCTGTTATATGAACATCTCCATCATGGGATGATATCAGCCCTAGACAGCAGATTTATTGCTCTTCTGTGAAGCCAATAAACAGCAGAAATGTGAGCCAATTCCCCCACAGGTTGAAGCCTGAGCTCTTCTACGGTCAGATTCATTATGCATACAGTACATCATACGTCAAAACTAAATTTCCCTCCCCTTGAGCGCTCTAGAAAGCGCAATAACATTATCGCACCAGAGCGATATCGCAGTCAAACTGCACGCTATCATGCATCTGCCCATCCAAGATAGACTCTCCACATTTCTACCAGATGTTTTTCAATGAAATGAGCCAATGATCTGTAATTACTGTGACCTACAGGAGAGAGATATGTAGGTTAAGTTCGCCTGCCGCTCCGCTTCTTTGCATGCATGTCCCAGGGATGTTTTCAAAGTATAAATCCTAGCAGCTCCTTTAATCTCCTTACGCGCTTACATCCGCTTTAAAAATTCACTAACACAGTGACAAATGCACGTTGACTCTCGCTCTGGCCAATAGAAGAGTCCAAACTGCACATTTAGACTTTCAGTGATCTGATACAGGTTTGCAAATAAATCTTGCATTTTAATGCATTGTACCAATTGCTGTACAAAGCACTTTTTAAAATCAGAAAAATCCCTGATTTAGATTAATGTCCAAAAAATTGTTAATCTGGCATTCATTGCATTGTAACAAATTTATATATATATATATATATATATTCTCCTTGCATTACAGTAATGAGAATTTTTTAAAATCAGAAAATTCACTTATTCTGATTATTGTAGTGCAAATAAAATATATGCTATTTAAATTATAAAACTGTTAACCACTAATATATTTGTTGCACTGAATGAATGCATATATATTTGCATTACAGTAATGAGAATTTGGGGGTGAGATGTGTGTTACTGTCATCAAATAATATCACAGTGTGAAATTATGGTCCTAAAATTAAGCTTTTTAATTTTGTAATAATTAAAAAAATAATAATTTGTATTTTAATTATATTATTTAATAAAATATATAACAAACATTTATATATTTATTAAATTTATAATTTATCATATTTTATAAAGAGATTTACAGTATAACTTATTAATATAGAGTTGTTGTTTTTTTTACTATAGCAGATGCTTTTGTGCACAGAATAGGTGACTGTGAAACACGGCCAAATTCGCAATCAGAAGTCAAATAACTTCCATTACTTTGTACCTCGGAGCTCCTTCCATTTTATTGTCAGATTTCATTATAATAATGATACGGCTGTTATCTAGCACAAGAAATCGAACAATCAGTCTGGGAAAATGGAGACAACCTACTGTGCTGAAACGGGGACATGTTTCTCTACCGTACAGACTTTGAGAATCAGAAATTAGGATGATGAGAAATAATTCAAACATGCTACGCAGAGCTGTTTTGAAGTGAGACGGAAGACCTATAGCTGTCCTTTTTTCTTACTCCAGATAATAAAACAAAAACAACTTTGTACAAACAGCCAGTCTGGAACCTCTACATCCCACTCACATCCATCAAGGTACTTATGGAAATAGCCGTATACCTGTCTCCCAGAAGTACAGCGACTTCCCGTCTCCGGTCGTTTGGGCGCAAGCGGTCCAGATTCCACAGAGCAGTAAAAATAACCTCCATAAACACAGGAACGCTGTCCTTGCACCCCTAACCCCAAGTCCCATGGCTCTCCTGAGTCGCGTATAATCCACTCGGTCGGGAGGAAAAGAAACCCCAACGAGAGCAGAGAAAGAAGTTCAGTCGCAGAGACTGAAAGAGTTTGCGTGCCTCTTCAGTTAGTGTTCCCAGAAGGAACAGCGCGTGTGGCGGATCTCCTTGGCTTCTGCTCCTCTGGTTGGCTGAAGCGAATAGGAGAATGTTCTGGCTGAACAATAGTGAACGGCAGCCACTGCTGCTACTGCTGCCGCTGTCCTCTGCCTACTGCAGCTGACTGACGCCGCATCTCCCCTCCCTCTGCCTCACACTCTCTCACTCACTCGCTCTCTCTCTCTCTCTCTCTCGAGCTTAGGGCACAAGGACTCTCCTTCGCCATGCTCCTGTGACGCTAAAGAAGACAAGATAAGAGGGGAGTGCTGTCGCTAAGGGAGGGAGGGAGAAAGAGGGAGATTTATGAACTGCATATTGCACATTTTCTGTGTCTGCTTGCTGAAAGACTGGGGTTGCATGAAGCTGGATGTTTCAATTCAAGATTCTAAAATGTTTCAAGATACGAAAAATGCTAAAAGGACCACTGGAAGAAAATAATGCAAGTAGAAGAAAGTGCAAAGTTGCACTAAATGCACATTTAAGTTCTTAATACACATTCCTGAAGGTTTTGGGAACTTCAAAATGTAACACTTCACGATGCCATAGAAGAAAAAAATGAAGGTGCTTCACGATGCCATAGAAGAACCTTTTCTGTTTCACAAAAGGTTCTTTGTGGCGAAAGATTATAGAAAGACGTAATTTTTAAAAAAAAAAAAGACTTTGACTGAATGGTTCTTCCATGGCATCGCTGTGAAGAACCAAAAAAATGCATTTTTGTTACTTGAAATAAATTTTAACTGAAATAAAACTTTTTTTAACTGAAATAAGAACTAAATCTGAAAAAAATAATAATAATAATAATAATAATAATAATAATAATACAAACTTTATAGACCATAGTGAAAAACAGATATACTAAAATGTATTTAAATTATTTTTTTTTTATTTTTGCATTTAAAATCTGAAATTATTAATACTGTAATATTAAGAAATGTGCATTGTGCACAAGTAGTACTCCAAATAAAGTTTGATTAAAAAAAAAGAAAGACAACTAAATTTAAATTTAAAATGAAAAATAGAAAAATAAATAATTAATAACAACTACAGAAACTATATTACTAAATAATACTCAATAATGCTAAAATACTTCTCTGGAGCCATTAACATGGAAACATTTCACTGATATTACAAAAACACAATGGGTTGCTTAGTATTTTAAAGTGCATTTTCAAATGTTTAACTGCATTTTCATACTTCTTTATGCTTTTCATATTATTTCAACTCATCGCGGCTAGCCAACTTGAACAAACAGTTAGAGCAAATTATTTTAAACCACGCAATCTTACTGTACTCAACACACGCAGTCCATTCTCAGTATATCATCAGAATACGGATTGTGATGTCATCGTGCAGGCAGAGATCACTAAATCTTAATGACTGTCTTGTTAATCCACTTTCCTAAGCTCAGTAGCTCAGGTCATGATCTTGAGTGGCAGATACTGGCACTGGCATGAGAGCAAACTAAACATGAGCGTGTGAGGCTCAAAATTCACACTAGAGCTTTTGGTGTTGATCTGAGTCCAACTGACAGCAGAGTTTAGTTTATTTGTGACCCTGGACCACAAAACCAGTCATAAGGGTAACTTTTTCAAAATTGATATTTATACATAATCTGAAAGCAGAATAAATAAGCTTTCCATTGATGTATGACTTGTTAGGATAGGACAATATTTAGTCAAAATACCACTATTTGGAATCTGAGGATGCAAAAAAATCTGAATATTGAGAAAAATCGCCTTTAAATTTGTCCAAATTAAGTTCTTAGCAATGCATATTATTACTAATAAAAAAATAAGTTTTGATATAGTTACGATAGGACACTTACAAAATATCTTCATGGAATATGATCTTTACTTATAATGATTTTTGGCATAAAAGAAAAATCTATCATTTTGACCTATACAGTGTATTTTTGGCTATTGCTACAAATATACCTGTGCTACTTAAGACTGGTTTTGTGGTCCAGGGTCACATTTGGTTGTTAAACTGACTGATCTGAACTTAGATGTGAAACAGCAAAATGCATTAGACTCAACTTTAAAAAAAAAAAAAAAAAGTAAGAAGTTTGACTTTTGGGGTGAACTATTCCTTCAAACATGCAGAACAGCTTGTCTTTATAACAAATACATTTCTGAAATTAAAAGATTTCAAGGTCTGCTTATATAGCAAAAAACACCTAAAGTCCAAAGTAGCATATACCGAAATGCATGAAAACAGAAAAAGGCAAACGTCTGTGATCTAGAAATACACCTCATTCATTAAAAATGCGTCTGGGACTTTAGTAGTGGTGCAGTGGTTGGTAGTTTTATGAATGACAGTTGAACCCTGCAGGAGATCTTCTCTTCCACTCCAGTGGTCAGACAGGCCATGAGTGAAGCCACTCAAGCAGAACCTGCCCCGGTCAGAGCTAATGTTCACTCAACAACTGTGAAGCTCCCTGAGCAGAGGCACAGCCTGTGCCAACATGGAGATGGACTACAACACTAATCACTTTGTTAGGAAGTTCAGCCGTCAGCTGCATTTAAAGGAGATTTTAGTCTGTTCGTCATTAGCTGTGTTTCCATTCACTTTTTAATGCAAATTTTGGAATATTGCATTAAAAAACACTGGATGCAAGGGGCAAGATGTGCATAAAAATCTAAAATGCACATTCTTTTTTTTCTAGTAAGAAAATGTGCATAAACAATATTGAAATTAGGACACATTTACTCAATAAATTTCTGAATATGCAACCAAAAATCTCACATGACTTTGCCTCAAGCGATCATTTGATTGGATAAATTGACTAACCAGTGAATCAACCTCACTGCACGGAGTCTAAAATATTTTTTAAGCTATTATGAAATGCCTGAGCCGAAGCTATCAAAATTATTTGGTATAATCACCTTGCAGAAATTTTTCAAATGATTGCAATCCCAAGTATTATGCATTTTTTTCTAAAAACAAGATAACATGACAGTGGTATTGCATTTCATCAGCTCACAGGCTTCCCCAGCTGCAGCAAAGTTTTATTACTTACACTCTGCACCAGTTTCCCTGAAAGTTCAGTTTGTGGTCTGCTCATAATTAGCTGTGTTTCCATTCACTTATTTTTATGCAAATTTTGCAAAAAAGAAAAAACAATGGATGGAAATAGCAAGATGTGCATGAAATCTTAAAATGCACACAAAAAAGTATGCATCAAGTGAGGCAGAAACATGCATACATTATGACGGAAAAACATTTACTCTATAAATTCCTTAATGTGCAACCAAAATCTCACATGACTTTGCCTCAAGCGATCATTTGATGGATAAATTGACTAACTAGTGGACCAATCTCATTGCACACTGTCTAACCTATTTTTAAGCCATTATGAAACACCTGAGCTGAAGTCACCAAAGTTATTTGGTATAATTACCTTGCAGAAATTTTTCAAACAATTGCAATCCCAAGTATTATGCATTTACTTCTAAAAGCAATATAATATGACAACGGTACTATATTTCATCAGCTCACAGGCTTCCCCAGTTGCAGCAAAGTTTTAATACTTATACTTTGCACCAGTTTCCCAGGAAGTGCAGATTTTGTTTCTTTTAATACTTGGGATGGCAGCAGTGATATATCCGCAAATGTTTTATGTGCTATACCAATTTGTGCACAGATTTAACTCACAAAACCTGGACGAAAACATCATGACAGAAGATTTTTAAGCGAAACAAAAATGCATCAGTGAAACTTCCTACAATACAAGATGTTTACACTGTAAAGATTAAGTCATTTTTTAAAAAATAACAATGCATAGTCAAAAAAGGCCCACATTTGACTTTCAGTGGTATGCATCATTGAAATCAGGACTATCTGTGCAAACTGTGGACAAATCCCTTTTATGAGTACATCCTTTTAATGAATCTCCATGATTCAGGTTCTAATCCAGGTCTAATCGGCATTCCCATTGTGTTCTGCATCATTGCTTATAGCTTTCTAAAGTAAATGTAAATAAAGCCATCAATTTAATCTTATCAAATCTGATGCATCACAACTAAAGCCAAAAGCCATGCACGAGGAGATCAATGTACTGAAATCATGCATTGTTGGATTTCTGCCCTATCATTTTTTCTGTTCTACCTTTATGCTTAAGTTGTTATATTTTGTAGCTTTAGGGTTTAAGGGAGAAAAAAAAAAAAAAAAAAAAAAGTGATAAATGGCTGTTTCCTGAATTTTTTGCCAAGTCTAAATCCGCATGGGCTGAGAAGTACAGAACACTGCCAGAGGAGGATGACAGTTTTGTCTGGCCGCAGTGACAGGCCTGCGATAGGATAGATTAGACTGCTGTCCGTGAGTCACAAGGCAAATGCGATGACAGCAGTGGCAAAGTCTTGCAGGACCAACAGTCCCTAAGTCGTCATAGTGATGCCTGAAGCCAGTGACTCATGTTCACAGAGGAGGAAGAGTCCAAAATAGTCAGCCGATGCTAACAGTTCAAATGACTGAACAATCGGAACACTGATCCCGCCCCCCGGCACTCACAACCTGATTACTAATATAGCATTAATATACCATGGTATGTACAAATTAAATGCCCTGTAACAAGTGTTAATATTGTGTACTGTCGGAAGATGTCTTTACCTGGCGTTCAGCGGCATTTAAAAGCACCATAACCAACTCTGTGGGTGATAAAATATGGATGACAGTTGTCCATTTTAATTGTCGTGTTTCTGTTTACGGAGTGAGAAGCCATTCTAAACGATTCAGTGCGTGAGTGAACTGAACGGGTGATTCAAAACAGAATCGCGAATCAATTCGAAACGTTTCCGCCAAACCGTTTGACTTTTCTTTCGTGGAAAAGAACCAAAGGGTTGATTCATTCATGAATCGAGCGTCGCTACTTCGGATTCTAAACCGACTAAAGAAAATGCAGAACGCACCATACGAAATGATTGCAGAAATAGGGTTATTTTAAGACAAAACTATTATAAAGTCGGTCAATAGTAATCTTATTTACAATAAGTTACAATAAGTATTTACTGAAAATGTTCATTTTAATACACAATACATACACCACTGGTAGGTATAAAATAAATAAATACCATTCTATTTTCATGTAGTGACACTACTGGTAAATAAGTAAATAATAAATACATTTATATTATTCACAGCTCTAGTATGTACCCATGTATGTATAAATAAATAATTCATTTCTTAGTCAAACTGGAATAAATAAATAAATAAATAGGCCAAAATAAATACATAAATTTGTTTTATATGTGACCCTGTACCACAAAACCAGCCTTAAGCAGCACGGGTATATTTGTAATAACAATAGCCAAAAAATACATTGTATCGATAATTTTTTTTTTTTTTTTTCCAAAAATCCTTAGGATATTTAGTAAAGGTAATGTTTCATGACGATATTTTGTAAATTTCCTGCTGTAAATATATTGAAACTTTTTGATTAGCAATATGCATTGCTAGGAAATTCATTTGGACAACTTTAAAGGCAATTTTCTCAGACTCCTCAGATCAATGAAAAGCTTGTTTATTTAGCTTTCAGGTGATGTATAGAAATAAATAAATAAATAAATAAAATTATATATATATATATATATATATATATATATATAAAACATTTATATTTATATAACATATATATATATATATATATATATTTTTTTTTTTTTTTTTTTTTTAATTAAGTTTTGAAAAATTGTTATATATATATATATATATATATATATATATATATATATATATATATATAGTCAAAACATTGGTATACATACATAATTACAATTATTTAATTTTATAAAAACAAATTTGCCCTCTATTTGTTAGACCAGCATTCAAGTTATGTGTATGCATCTAAAGGTGTGTGCGTGTGTGTGTGTGTGTGTTTTGTGGGTAAGGTCTGTGTGGATTATGAGCTTAAATCATCCAGTTACCTCTCTCTGTTGACCTACTCTGAGCTCATAGAGGGGGAAAAACCAATTAGTCTGATGAGATTCTTCAAAAGCGTTTCTGCTCTCCAGAAGTGATGTGATTCTTATCCACATAAATGCATCATTTTCATTCTCTTAACTGATGACCAGAAATGCTACAAAATTCAGACCATCTCCACAAACCCCTACAGTCATCTATGCATCTTCAACTCAAACATCTTCACGAATCCAGCTTAAGTGTTCCCATACACGTGCTTAACTTGATCTTCACACAAATCCACCAATGCTATCAATGCTGTAATTCCAGTGAAAGCTCAACAGAGCACAATGGCAACGTGCCCTTGTTCAGACAACTGTTGAGCAAACACAAATGCAAACAATGCTTTGCTTGCAGCTTTGCATGGCTCAAAATGTGTAATGTATACTTTCAATTCAGCAAACACAACCACAAGATACTCATATCTGTAGTCAATCAACTCTTTTTTTTTTTAAAGTAGTGCTGTATAAGCAACTGACAAAAAGTCAACGAAAATGAGCTTGCTCTTTTAAGTAGCATCAATTTATAAATATCTGCAAACATAATTAACAATTTAATAAGAGCTACATTTTGCTAGCACAAAATAGTGAGCTTTTAAAGAATGAACCTCAATTAAGGTGAAAGTTTTAAACTACATAACAGATTATATTTAAACGGTCTGCATTTATTTGATCCAAAGTACATTAAAAACAGTACAATTTTGAAACATTTTTTAGTATTTAAAATAACTGTTTTCTATTTTAATATATTTTAAAATGTAATTTATTCCTGTGATTTCAAAGCTGAAATTTTAGCATCATTTCTCCAGTCACATGATCCTTCAGGAATCACTGTAATATTCTGACTTGCTGGTCAAAAAACATTTATTATTATTATTATTATTATTAGGTTGAAAACAGCTGAGTAGAATGTTTTTCAGCTGAGTAGAATGTTTTTTGTTTTTTTATCATCACTTTTCAATCAATTTAAAGCATCCTTTAAATAAAAGTATTCATTTCTATATATAAAAAAACATAAATAAAATTATACTGACTTGAAGCTTTTGAATGGTATAGGGTATAATGTTGCAAAAGCTTTTTATTTCAGATAAATGCTGATTATTGGATCTTTCAATTCAAAGAATCCTGAAAAAATGTACTCAACTGTTTTAAACTGATCAAAATCAAAATAAAAATGTTTCTTGAACAGCAAATCAGCATATTAGAATGATTTCTGAAGGATCGTGTGACACTGAAGACTGGAGTAATGATGCTAAAAATTTAGCTTAGATCAGAGGAATACATTTCATTTTAAAATATATTCAAATAGAAAACAGTTATTTTAATTAGTAAAAATATTTCAAAATTTTACTGTTTTTACTGTACTTTTTATCAAATAAATGCAGGCTTAGAGAGCAGAAGAGACTTCTTTAAAAACATTAAAAATCTTACCGTTCAAAAACTTTTGACTGGTAGTGTACGAAGAGAACAAAACACAACATTAATCATATACAGTGCTGGGTAGACTACTTACAAATTGTAGTCCGTTACTGACGAATTTCATGATAAAAAATGCAGTTAGTAACAATCTGGATTACACATATTAGATAATGTATTCTGACTACTTTTTGATTACTTTTGACCTTTGTGTACCATATTGATTTAAATAAAATAAAAGTAAAACAAAAAGTTCCATTCTTTGTTATCAGCATGATGAAATGCGTTAAACATTTACATCAGTGTTTCCCAAACTGTATATAAGTGGTAGGTTCATTTTGAAAGGAAGATTAAGGAAAATATAAAAGAAAAAAAGAAGAGGATTGAATCAGTAAATGATGAACATTTACTGCCATCGTATGTATATGTAATCATGTAATCCAAAAAAGTAACTAATCAGATTACAAGTATTTTAAAACGTAATGTACTCTAATTACAAGTATTTTTTGGAATCTGATTACATTATCCAAATAACATGTAATCACTTACTACCCAGCAGTGATCATTTATATAAGCAGCTTCAGTTTAGTAATAAAAACTTGTTTTTGAAAAAGCTGTAGTATCACCAAGTCACATACTTAGTTACTCCTCAAAACTGACTCTATATTGATTAAATGAAACACTGGACTTCAAACTTAAGTTCACTGTAAACAAAGATCTGGTTGACATTGAACCAGAACTTACCAAGTAAAGCAGCTTCCCATGAAAGGATTGTTTGCGTCTGTGGATTTTACATATTTGCCATTAGGAAAAAAGATTATCTACCAATTGACTGCTCTCTGAAGTTGAAAATCTAAATGTCAGATTTGCATACCAAACACAATGCAAAAAAAAATCATTTTCTGAACCAGTATTTTTCACTATAAATATCTAAATATGCTTAGAGTTAGATAAATGTACCTAAGAAGCAGGTTTATAAAAAATAAGACTTGCTTTCAGAGGACATATCTTGATTCTCCTGTTATTTTTCACTTATTTTAAAGGAAAGGTCCACTTCCAAAAGATTCACATATAATGTACTCACCCCCTTGTCATCCAAGATGTTCATGTCTTTCTTTCGTCAGTCGTAAAAAAAATTACGTTTTTTGAGGAAAACATTTCTGCATTTTTCTCCATATAATGGACTGATATGGTGCCCCGAGTTTGAACTTCCAAAATGCAGTTTAAATGAAGCTTCAAACAATCCCAAATGCGGTTGTAAACAATCCCAGTCATTATTTTATTTTCTTTAAATAAAATACAATTTGAATACTTTTTAATCTCAAATGTTCGTCTTGCCTTTTTCTCCCTGAACTCTGTGTATTCTGGTTCAAGACAGTTAGGGTATGTCGAAAAACTCCAATCATATTTTCTCCCTCAACTTCAAAAATCATTTCAAAATCATCCTACATCGCGGCAGAAGTACCGACCCAGTCTTTGCAAAGTGAACATGCAAAGAATACCAAACACCCTTAACAAAAAAGGTAAAACAGCGATATAGGATGATTTTGAAGTTGAGGGAGAACATGAGATGGGAGTTTTTCGACATACCCTAACTGTCATGAACCAGAACAAGAACAGTTCAGGCAGAGTAAGACAAGACGAGCATTTGGCATTAAAAAGTATATAAATTGTATTATTGTTATTAAAATAACCAATCGTCAACGTCAGCGTTTACAACCACATTTGGGGTCGTTTGAAGCTGCATTTAAACTGCATTTTGGAAGTTCAGACTCGGGGGGACCATATCAGTCCATTATATGGAAAAATGCTGAAATGTTTTCCTCCAAAAACATAGTTTCTTTACGACTGAAGAAAGAAAGACATGAACATCTTGGATGACAAAGGGGTGAGTACATTATGCGTAAATTGTTGTTCTGGAAGTGGACTTCTCCTTTAAGCAAAATACAAACATGCTGGGAAAAAAAAAAAAAAAAAAAAAACTACAGTATGCAAATGTACATTTGCACATGCAAATGTAAATCTGACCAGATATAATCCATGCATGAAGAAAAAAAAATCTTATTTTAAGCCATTTCATAGAAAATACATAAATATTGAGATTTTATAAATGTTGACTATCACCAAAAGGCTGAAAAAAGGCACGAATAAATAGCTAGTTGCTCTGTTAAATATAATAGTGATAATTAGCTATTATAAGAAAGGAATGGAGTGATTTGGGTTGGTTATCAGGCAGTACAGCTGCATGTAAATAATATGCAAATTCAGTGAAAAACATCTTGCCATTTCTAAGGGTGCTGGAAGGTTTGAGTTCACTGAGAGTATCAAAGTAAATGTGGGTCGACAGTATTAAAGCGAAGCGACAACACAGCCGACAAAGAAACAGGTCAAATTGAACCGCAGTCCTTGGGATTAATCTGTCAAATTAATAGTAAAAGATCCGGCTGCCGATTCTTGTTTCAACTACATTTAACACAGCGTTTCAAAGACAGTCAATTCTGGTTTGTCGAACAACAAAAGTGACTGTCGAGCTACATGACCGGTGATCAGAAGAGTCTGTGTTTCGTTCTGACTCACATCTATTTAAATGACAAAGAAAGGAAGAAAATGAATACGTGTATGACTCATTTTGCCCTTGATGTTCGTTTGTTCTTTAAAAGACGAATTTACTCTGTCTATATGGGGACGTGATGAAATTACAGACAACACTCTTTGCCTCTGACCTCTAATGTAACTGCATCATTAGGAGATCTCAGTAGCAGCGGGACACGCCATTCGTTATCATCGCCATGGTAACAAACAGTGATAGCTCATGACAGGCAGTCATGTGTCATTCATCAAAAACTCACTGTCATTCATGGCACTTCAATCAAGGATGCAATATCAAATGCTTCATGTCAGCAGAAGCCACTATCCTTGAATAAACTGCACTTCATTAGAGGCATTAGTGATGCAAAGTATGTTTATTTTTTGAACATAATAAAACTGTATTTAGACATGCTCCAAACTTTTGGAAATTGGCTGCAAAAATTGCAAACCTCATAAAAAATTAATAGAAAATAAATTATGCATATAATATTCAATTGGACCTCCTGAGTTCAACAATCAACATTTTATGAATGTTAAAATAATAAAGTGATCCTTTCATGGACTGCTTCTTAAAGGAAAAAAAGTGCCTAATTTAATGAAAAGTGCCAGAATAAAACAAAGATAATTGGAGTATGCTTCACAACATACTATTTCAGTATTTCTACTTAAAATCTAATTCAATGTTACTTGCATTTCTTTGCAATTGTTTCTGATATTTATGAAAAGAGTGAATATTGTTTGTGCACCAAATATTTTAAGATTTTTTGTTAATTTATTTACTAAAAACATTTTTAATGTTAAATATATTTTGATATAGTAATTTATTTTATTGATTTAATATAATAATAAAAATAATAATAATAAAAATAATTTAAAAAAAACACAAACCTAAAAAAATGACTTAAAATGACTTAATTTTTATTTAAGTAAACTGGCTGCAAAAATTGCAAACCTCATGAAAAATTTAACAGAAATTAAATTACTCATACAGTAATCAATCTGACTTCTTGCGTTTGATGATCAACATTTTATGAATGTTAAATTAAGCAAGTGGTTCTTATACAGATTTCACGAGTTCACGCTTACATATAATTAGCCGGAGTATAGTAATGCATATTTGGCGTGCTGTGAGGAGTGAGGAGATGGGGTGGTGGTGGGATGCTGATAAACCATCAAATGGATAGAGGCAAGTTCAGCTGTATTTAAATTGTAGCGTTGATTAACTTGAGCAAACTCCTCTTGTGGTAATTAGGCTAGGTATCTGACACGCTCCTCCCGAACCTTGTTAATAAAACATCATTTGTTGAGAAAGGGAAAAAAAAAAAATATTTTTATACCTAATTCTGTACTTTATTCCTGCAAAGTGCCAGAAACAATCTATAGTAGTCAACATTTGAAGTGGATCAAAACCTTTCATTAAATTTGTCCTAAAACCAAAAAGAATACCTGTTCTTGTCCTAGAACAACTTTGTTGAACCTTTTTTGATCCACTTCAAATGTTGACTGCTATAGTCAAACAATAACTACCACCTAGTCACATGTAAACTCATTAACTCATTTAATTACTAAAACATACAAGTAGGCTATTTTTAGTAGTAGTAATAGTAGTAGTATTTCATTTTTATTCATTTATTTTTGTTATTTTAAATATATTTTGATTTTTAAAAATAAATAATTTTTTGCTTAAACTTAATATAAAAAAAAATAACACAAACCAGGGTTTTAAACTTCGGTAAATCAGCTGGAAAAAAATGCAAAACTCACAGAAAATTAATGAATCATATAATGTTCAATTTGACCTCTTAAGTTTGACATTTTATGAGTTCCTGCATTTTATATGAATGTTAAATGAAACGAAAGTAGTCCTTTCACTCATCGTTTGTTAAGAAAGAAAAAACTGATTTCATTTTTCATGCCCAATTTTGTAGTCTATTCATGCAATGTGTCAAACACAATCGACAATCAAAGAACAACCAAGTACCGCCAAATCACACGTTCCCTATTGAATTCAGTCTCTCTTTATTTTTTTACATTACATTACATTTTTGGGAGCTAGCCAAAAGACTGTCAGCAACATCACTCCATATGTAATGCCTATATGTAAATGGGCCTATATGTAAATGAAGAATTTAAATTTCCAGACTCATGCTGACTAACTCCTGAAGCCTATTCACCACCAGCGAACGCTTTAGTCTCAGTTAACATTCATAAAAGCAGTTTGATGATCTGATTGGTCATAAACCCCTTTGGCTAAAGTGTGAGCTCATGCTGGACACTGGAGTGCATGCAGTCAGTCACTGGACCACCAACACAGGGACGCTGGGGCTCATACCACATCCGTCTCCAACAATCTGACCTACAGCAACCACCGCTTTACAAGCCTGCCAGCTCAATGTCCCCCATCACCATCAAACCACAGAGCAATCTGATAAATTAAAGAGTGATTGTGGAGATCAGAGAGGATGGACCATAATTCAATCCCATTTTCTGATATGCTTTGGCCGATGGCATTGGAAAACATTGCATGCTTTATAAATGACAACTAAACTGAATCGTGTTTGAGGTTGAAATAAGCACAGCAATGCCAAACTTGCACATCTGGTTTATAAGTTCTACAGAAGAAAATATGCGCTTCTGCCATTAATTTGTAGATAGACATTTAAGTCATCTAATCAATGAATCTTTTAAGGAGTCGAATTGGTAACATAAAACTGGTTGTGAATAAACGCACAAACAAAGGTTTAACCATCAGGTTCAAAAAGCCACAAGTTGTTTTTGTGTCACATCTGTTATAAATAATTGATTTATATTTATCCAAGAAGGTGGAAAAACCAAGCACAAAATCTATTGAACGCTATTCTTTTAACAGGCTGCGTCTCTTTAAAGAGAGAGACAGACTAATGAAAAGACAACCACTAAATTAATACTCTACCACTATAGTATAATTACTACTCATGGTTTTATATTAAATCTACAATTCAAAATTAAAACGGGCCTCACATAGAGAAAATCAATTTCACTTCATTACAACACTGCCATCTGTTGGTTTCAAAACACTGAGCTCAACAAATGCAGTTTTTGTTTTGTTTGTTTCTTTCGGAAATGTACGTATTATATAATTGATATTATAATATATTCCTGTTATTTTATCAAACGGGATGGATGTTTTAAAGTGACAGAAAGAACCAACTAACCATAAAACACCACAAAGCGCAAAGACATTGCACATACTCACTGATTGTTTTCCCTCCGAACAAATCGATGTCACGTCCTGTAGGGTGATGACGTTATGGAAACTTGTTTTAAAAGAAATATTGAGAAAGAGGAAAACCACCATGAAATGACTACTAATATTTACAAGAAAAAAATGTACAACATAGAAGAAACGATACACACCTACGCAAATTTCCCAATAAACTTTGGACTGCGTGTTATTATACGTGACCACAAAACCAGTCATAAGGGTTTTTTAAATTGAGATTTATACATGTCTGAAAGATGAATAAAGCTTTCCATTGATGCATGATTTGTTAGGGTAGGACAATATTTGGCCAAGATATTTGAAATGATTTAAAAATCTGAATCTGAGCTTGCAAAAAAATCAAAATATTGAGAAAATCACCTTTAAAGCTGTCCAAATGAAGTTCTTAGCAATGCATAATTTTTGGCATAAAAGAAAAATTGTTAATTTTGACCCATACAGTGTATTTTTGGCTATTGCTACAAATATACCCGTGCTACTTACGACTGGTTTTGTAGTCCAGGGTCACATTATGTCCATCTATACAAATACAAATTAACTGGTAAAACTATTAATCAAGATTCCCCACTGATATTTTGTAGTCCTAATATCAGAAAAACAAAACAGATTTGAGATGTTTTCGAGGACACTAATCTCTTATTGCTCAACACCTAAAATAAGCAAGGTCTTGTTCTGACTTGAACAATGTGACTACTTCTAGGTGTGTGTAATATTTAGTTCAACCATAAAAACCTGTTGTGATTGTGTAATCACTGATCTTCTGGACACATTGTGAAATGAGGAAACACATATTTAACCTAAATACTGTACAGTCATTTTTTCACTTTACTTGAAGTCTGTTTTTAAAAAAGAATCTTTTTATATAATTTATATATATTTTTATGTTATTTTTAATATAAAATGTATATATGATTATTTTTTAATTATGTAATTGTTTAATATTACATATACAGGGGTTGGACAATGAAACTGAAACACTGGCCAATATAGTGTTGGAGGTTTCATGGCTATATTTATGCAGCCTGGTGGCCAGTCTTTACTGATTGCACATTCCACCAATAAGAGCAGAGTGTGAAGGTTGACTATGTGCACCCAATAGCTCAAACATTGTACCCTGAAGGTGGTGCCGTGTATTAGGATGATAATGCACCAATACACACAGCAAGACTGGTGACAAGAGTGATTTGATGAACATGAAAGTAAAGTTAAACATCTCCCATGGCCTGCACAGTCACCAGATCTGAATATTATTGAGCCACTTTGGGGTGTTTTGGAGGAGCGAGTCAGGAAATGTTTTCATACACCAACATCACATAGTGACCTGGCCACTGTTCTGCGAAAGGAATGGCTCAAAATCCTTCTGGCTACTGTGCAGGACTTGTATTTGTCATTCCCAAGATGAAATAATGCTGTATTGGCTGCAAAAGGAGGCCAAACGGCATACTAATTGTGGTCTAAACCCAGGTGTTTCAGTTTCACTGTCCAACCCCTGTACGTTTATGCTACTTTGTGGGACTATGTTGCCACAAGGATAGTAAAACCTGAAATTTTTGACATTGTGGGGGCCGGACTGCAGTTCCCACATAGGGAAAAAATGATTTAAAATACTACATGATGTATATCTGAAAGTGTAACAATGCAAACAGGTTTTCTGTAAGGGGTAGATTTAGAGTTAGGGTTGCTGAGGGGATAGAAACTATATATAAGTCTATGGAAAGTCCCCACAATTTATAAAAACCTAAAGTGTGTGTGTCAGGGTTGGGGCCATTCATGATTTGAATTGAGAATGAATGGTAAATTCCAATTCACTTCCTGGAATGGAATTGGAATTGGAATTGCATGCAGCTGACAGGAAATGGAATTGGAATTGAATTGGAATGTCAGGAAACAGAATTGAAATCAAATAAATTCCACTAAATTCCACTTGAGATATTTAGGCCTGAGAGATGCAATCTTAGCGATGCCAAATTTCAGGAAATTATGATAATTCGATGCAATAAAAAGTGAATGAAATACATGATTGAACATGACTCATTTTTTTGTGAGTTGAGACATATATTATGTCGTAATCATATATTGAATGTATAGTACATCCAGAAACTTATCACCACTGTCATTCAATTATTAACTCATAATGTACAGTTCTCATTTTTATTTACTTGCATTTGATCAGCTCTATTTCATACATTACTTGGTATTTGTAAAGCATCATAAATAAAGTTCAAATGTATGTCTCTAAATGCAATCACAAATAAATGCTCAGAACAGCAATAAACGGAATTCAGTGGAATTTCCCTGAATTGAATTCCACTTCCTGTAATTCCAATTCAATTCCAACTCTGTTTCCTGTAACTGTTGTTGAATTCCAATTCCAATTCCATTTCCTTCTTTGAATTGGAATTGTTGAGTTCATTCCTGAATTGACCCCAACCCTGGTGTGTGTGTTGTAATTTGGGGACCAAAATCCTATAGTATATAGTATAGTATGGTGGCTTTTTATGTACTCTCATCTACATCTCACAAGTTTCTTAAAGGGGTCCTAATATGGTTTTTTTTTACAAAGTCTTGATTTTGTTTTGGGGGTGTACTAGAACATGCTTTTATGATTGGTGGTTCAAAAATGCATTATTTTTAACATAATTTACATCATTACAATACATTTCTCCCAGCCTGGCACATATGGCTCGATTAGCTCCGGGTTTAATGAAGGCCCTTCTGAAAAACGAAATGTACTATGATTGGTTAGCAGTCCCATTGTGCTGTGATTAGCGAACAGCTTAGACGGTATTTCAGTACTGCCACACCCCTTGTCAAAGAAGCAAATTCCGTGTACAACTGTTAGTGCAGGCTACATTAAAGCGATTCTTACGTTTCAAATATGGATATTTTTCTTACAAAAACGCATTGATTCACTACAGGAGGCCTTTATGAACCCCCCAGAGCTCTGTGAGGCAGTTTTTATTATGGATGGATGCATATTATTGGACTTGTTTTGGACTGATGAGGAGAAACACCCATCTATGCCGTTCTAAAGCTTGGGAGTGCCAGGATAAATTTTAATATAACTCTGATTGCATTCATCTGAAGAAGGAAGTCATATACACCTAGGATGCATGGAGGGTGAGTAAATAATATGCTACAGTAGTGTTGGGTCCTATCATCAACCTGCGAGATCACCAATACATGATATTATCATGCTAATGTAATTAATTATTTACATACTTAGTTTTATTGCCCGAAACCAGCTCCAGCATAAGACTAAAAGCAGCCTAACATTATCAGAGAACATCATCACTGATTAGCCTAGCCTATTATAGTGCACGTTTATGCATTTTAAAAACCACTCGCATTATAAGTGAAGCTATCTACACTGTATGATGAATAAATCTCTTACCACAAACTGTACACGTCTGTGGCGCGTTACGGCTCCGGCACGGCAACCAGAGTAGATCACGGCTTCGGAATGTGTTTTGACCCTCTGTACTGCACCTGACAGAGAGGCCCCAGTCAGTTCGGATAGGTTGCAACACCTCCAGCACCATCACGCTGAGTACAGGAGTGCCGCAGGGCTGCGTACTCAGTCCTTTGCTCTTCACCCTGCTAACTCACGACTGCAGAGCCGCATACAACACTAACCACATCATCAAGTTTGCGGATGATACAACTGTGCTGGGACTGATAAGCAGGAACGATGAGTCTGCCTATAGAGAAGAGGTGGAACGACTGTCTGACTGGTGCAGAGACAACAACTTAACTCTTAACGTCGATAAGACAAAAGAGATAATTGTGGACTTCAGGAGGACACACCTTGCCCACCTTCCACTCAGCATCAATGGGTCAGCTGTGGAGATCGTAAGGAGTACCAAGTTCCTTGGTGTGCACATAACTGAGGAACTTACATGGACAGATAACACCACCTCCCTAACCAAGAAAGCCCAGCAGAGACTACACTTCCTGCGGAGGCTGAAAAGAGCGAGCCTTCCCCCCCTCTATCCTCATCACATTTTACAGAGGTACCATTGAAAGTGTTCCCAGCAAGCAATTTTTGGTCTAAAAAAACGTATATTAGCCGTTGAAACACAGCCTAGACGTCTAGGCTAAAATAAGGTTGTCATTGGGCTGTCAGTGAAAATTTAATAGACGTCTAAACATAGCCCTAGAATAGACTATAAATATATATATATATAAATATATAGAAATATAGAAATAAAACCAAACACCTTGTAAACGCTGTTGACTTTGCTTACATGATGAAATATCATATATCTCACAAGTATTTTGCCAAAAAATGACATGTAACTAAATTCAAGATTATTTGGTCTAGAAGTGGGTTACAAATAGCCGGACTATATCGGGTCTATAGTTAAACTAGACGTTGAAATGACGACTATTGCTTGCTGGGTTCTGACCAGCTGCATTAATACCTGGTACTCCACCTGCATGATGATTCATTCCGACATATTTTCCTAAACTGTAAACATGCTGCTACTCAAATATAGTGTCAAGTTTAGATCCAAATGATGATCTCTGTCTTACTGTACATGCAGAGTATATTAATATAGCTTACCCATTTGCACATACCATAGATTTATATTATTATATATTGTCTGATTGCACTGTTTTTGTCTTGCACAATGTTTTGTCTTGTTTGTCTTATTTTTATTTAAAAATTTTAGCTTCTATTGCACTATTGTATGTTTACATTGTAGATCCAGAGCTCTCGCCATTTCGTCTCCCTGTATACTTGTATACGGTGAAATGACAATAAAGTTTACTTTGACTTTGACTTTGACTTTGACGTCTGCGGTGCGTTACAGCTCTGAAGCGGCCACTCTAGTCAGTGCTTATGTTTATACCCGCCATGCTGCGGCTCGCTGAAGCAATTCTCCGCACTGCATCGGTAAATTTTGGCTAATCCCCCACCTCGTTCCTACCCTCCCTCCAACAATTGAATTTCCGTGGGCAGGATTTAATTTAATGATATTCTAATGGACCACATTGTGACATCACTGCATGCGGAAAACAAACGCTATAGTCCAAAGGAGCCGTTCGTTGTAGTTCTTGAAAAGGGATTTTTAAAAAACGAAATATCTCCTTTTGGAGTGGACTTTGAGATTTGTAACTTTGTAGATCTTTTTTATGCCCAGAGATACACACCACACACTGATTAAAGTTCAAAAAGTGAAAAAGCATACTAGCACCCCTTTAAAAAGTCTCAGGTCTTATAACCAGCAACACTTTTTTTCTCTCTTTCTCTTTCTCTCTCTCTTATCTGCCTTATGTCATCAGTGTCCTTCAATGTTAAAAATACGAGGGTGTGGTTTTAGTGAGGTAATTACCAAGAAATCCACTGTTCCTGTTTTATTTCAGCACATTCATTGCCATCAGCCACATAACCTGCTGATACAGGTAAGAAAATTCAGTGGCCATTGAATCAAACTCTTATTATGTTGTGTGTTACTATGAAGGTCAGTGATTACAGCTAGATGTTTCGTGTCAGTGATAGTGATAATGTGTTTTCTGTTCTTTTTTTTTCTGGTTTATGGTTATTAAAGAACCACTTCTTTTGTCCGTGTAATTGCTGTAGGGTATTTGTGAATGTTGGATAACCAAAACGCTGAGGGCGGAAACATACTAAAACTATTTTGTTTCCAGGGGGTGGAGGGAGGTGGGTACGAGTGCAAATGAGGGTAACAAAAATTCAGGCATAAACTTCAAGGAGAGATAGCTTGTTTTTATTCTTTGTGTGGAAGGGTTATGATTTCTGTTGCAATCCAGATCCAGTTTGACAGCATTTTCAAGGCAGCATGTACAGGCTTAATACTAGGTTTTGCCCAAAGGCGTTTCAGCAAAACTCCCTGTGCTGATAGATGTGTTCTAATTAATGTTTAGCTTTAAAATGAAGTGTTTTTCTACTACATATGTGAAGGTAACTTGATGATCAGGAAGAATGTCAGGTAGGGTTTAAAGAGAAACTGTATGACTTCATGACCGTACAACTACGTAGAAGTTTCGAAACTTATCCGTGTGACGGTATAAGTTGGCTAATTGTGGGGATTTCCTGTAAACATACCAGATGACCCATATTACATTTTATATCCTGATGGTAATCACTTTTAAGACAGTCCTGTTTTGAGTTGCATATGAAAACAAACACTGACGTGAAGATACTGGCATTAACCTTTCTGACAGATTTCAGACAAGCACATGTATAGATAGATAGCTAGACAGATAGATAGATATAGATAGATTCTCTTATTGTTGTTTACTTCATCACTAGATGGCGTACTCCACGCAAACACTGGCTGCAGGCTGCTTTGGAAAAATATACAAGGAGAAGTACGGAGACACATGGGCTGCTGTGAAGAGAGTTCCTCTAGGAGTAATCAGCAGACAACAGCTGGAGAGGGAATGCAAAGTATATCAGTATGTATATTTAATATTTCTTAATTTGTAACTATTTAACTGAAGTTAAATTATAACCATGAAGCACACTTTTTCTTTTAACACCAGTAATGTACGGCATACAAACGTGGTAAGGCTTCTTGGTGAACCTTGGGTGAAAGACTCGAAGTGGAACATTCCTCTGGAGTTCATCTTTGGGGAAGATCTTGAGACGACCATCTTCAAAGTACAGCTTTCTAAAATACAGGTAAAGCCTGACACAGCTCAAATTAAAAATCTGTCTCTACTCATTCTTCTCTCAAACCATGATTTTTTTCTTAAATGAAACAGACTGAGAAGTTTAGCAGAAAATCCAGATTTGGTGCTTTTCCATATGATATAACATTAATATATAATACAAATTTTGTATACTATTGTATTTAATAGAATATTTCTATTGTAAATCAATGCTGTTCTTTTTGATGTTTTATTCATCAAAAATCCTAACAAAAGTTAAAATAATAATAATAAGTAAATAAATATTAAGCAGAATAACTGTTTCCAATATTGATAATAAATCAGCATATTAAATTGATTTCTGAAAAATCATGTGACACTGAAGACCGGAGTAATGATGGTGAAAATTCAGCTTCTCATCACATGGATAAATACAATTTTAAAGTATATTAAAATAGAAAACCACTCTTTTAAATTGCAGTAATATTTCACAATTTTCTGAATTTGTAATCAAATAAACACAGGCTTGATGAGCAGAAACGTCCTTTTTAAAAAAAAAAAATTGAACAGCAGTGTATATATGTGACCCTGGACCACAATACCAGTCATAAGGATCTTTTTTTTTTTTTAAATTTAGATTTATACATCATCTGAAAGCTGAATAAATAAGCTTTCCATTGATGTACAGTTTGTTAGGACAATATTTGGCTGAGATGTAACTATTTGAAAAACTGAGGGTGCAAAAAAGTCAAAATATTGAGAAAATCGCCTTGGCAATGCATATTACTAATCAAAAATTAATTTTTGATATATTTAGGGTAGGAAATTTACAAAATATCTTCATGGAACATAATCTTTACTCAATATCCTAGTGATTTTTGGCATTAAAAATTTTTTTATAATTTTGACCCAATGTATTTTTGGCTATTGCTACAAATATACCCGTGGTACTTAAGACTGGTTTTGTGGTCCAGGGTTACATATATTTAGTTAGTTTTTCTTGGGTCTTTGCACAATAAATTACATCTCAAGTGGAGACACAAGGATGAGTAATCCTCATGAGTAATACAAAATTTGCGTTGGCTGAACTATCAAATATTACAACAGTTAAAATAATTAAAGTAAATTATTAGTGGAGCCAAAATGCAACAATGTCTTTTTGTCTTCTTCAGCTGTCTCCAGCAGTGAAAGCCACAATCATCACTGGCATGTGTGAAGGCTTGCTCTATATGCACAGTAAAGACATAGTCCACCAAGACCTCAAACCTGATAACATCATGGTAAGACCGATGCATATGTTCTTCACTGGGCCAAGAATTGAGTTTTCATTTTAGTTTGTAGAGATTAAGTTATCTATTTCAACTTCAAAGTTCTCATTTGGGTATCAAATTGGTCTTAGATGTTGCTCCTAAAGTTCCTCTGAAGAATTCAGTGAGCAATGTTTAAGTTCATATTGAAATCTTAACTTTTGATTAATCGTCTACACATTATGGTATAGACTAAATAAATGAACATGTCTGAATTGATCTAGAACATCAGCAAAGATACTTACTTCTCTTACGTCCCATTTCAGGTGGAGCATCAAACCCATCGTGCTGTGATCATTGATTTAGGACTAGCAAAATTTTCAAGAAACGGACTCTCCTCTGCAGTAAACTTGGGCAATGAAGCATATTCAGCTCCAGAGATCCTGCAGAGTGATGGCGTTCGTGACAAGCGCTCAGATGTTTGGGCCATGGGTAAAATCATAGCTGAACTCTGTGCCAGGATCAGGTTACCCACCCAATTTGTGTCTCCCGCCAAGATTCGTGAAACTCTAAAAGACCAGCCATACAGTAATCCAGTGTCCAGGATGGTGGAACCCGATCCCAATTACAGAAGCAGTATGGCCGGAGTCATCGCAGAAATCAGGAGAGCGGCTTCAGCTCAACCAACAGACATGAGACCAAAAGACATCACAAGAGACATTCCTAGAGACTTCACAAGAGACATCACAAGAGATCAGAGGTGGTGTCCACCAGCAGCTCTTGTTCCTAAAGTAGAGCTAAATAAACCTCCTGTGTTATGTTATCGACAGGATCCACCTCAACAGAGAGAGATGGGAAAGGCAATGGTACCGGGTAGGGGGGAGGCCTTAAACAAGCAGCTCTCCCTGATGTCATTTCCTTGCCCTCTCCCAGAAACTGGAAAAGTGACCCAGGAACTCTACATTGAGGAGAAAGGAGCTCTAGAATATAAAGAGATTGTCACGAGGGGAGGGAAAATCATTAAATATGAGAAAGTGCAAATAACCAAAGATTCTTAAAAACAGCGCTTGCGAATAGACTTGTGTTCTGAAAAATGTTGATGACCACTTTCCTTTTACATGGGTGAAATGCTTTTTAAAAAGAAATTCCAAACTGGAAAACTATTATGGTGAAATTGGTTTGATTTTAGGTTTTGTCATTGCTGAAAGCCTCTTTATATTCAGTTGAACAGTAATTTTGTCTCATTTGTTGTAAAGTACCATTCAAATGTAAAAAACACCAATGTGTTGTTCTTTTTCTGGCATTAAAAATTTGTAGTACTCTAGTACTGTGTTGAAATTAATTTGCGGAAGTTTATTAATTAAGTAGCCATCCAGTATACAAAAGAGTATTAAAATAAATAAATAAAAGATACAGCCGAAGGTTGCTCTAATATTTTGGCTCCCTCTAGTGGCCTGCAAGTGTGGCAACCTCAAATGTCACATTCAATTGCTTTATTTATTCTGAGAGTAAATTTGCCTTAAAAGTGTAGATTTCAGTATATTTCCTTCTGTTTCGCACTTTGTTTTAGAATATTAGAATTTAGTTATCTGTTGTTGTTGTTTTTTTTCGTTTTTATTGAAGGAGTAGTTCACTTCCAGAACAAATATTTACAGATAATGTACTCACCCCCTTGTCATCCAAGATGTTCATGTCTTTCTTTCTTCAGTCGTATAGAAATTATGTTTTTTGAGGAAAACATTTCAAGATTCCTCTCCATATAATGGACTTCTATGGTGGCCCTGAGCTTGAACTTCCAAAACGCAGTTTAAATACAGCTTCAAAGGACTCTAAACAATCCCAGCCAAGGAAGAAGGGTCATATCTAAAAAACAGAGTTCATGCAGAACTAGACAAGACGAGCGTTTGAGGGTAAAAAGTATATAAATTGTAATTTTTTTTAGAAAATAACCGATCGTTTCGCTAGATAAGAGCCTTATTTTTCGGCTGGGTCCATTTAGAGCCCTTTTAAGCTGCATTTAAACTGCATTTTGGAAGTTCAAAATCGGGGCACCATATCAGTCCATTTATGGAGAAAAATCTTGAAATGTTTTCCTCAAAAACATCATTTCTTTACGACTGAAGAAAGAAAGACATGAACATCTTGGATGACAAGGGGGTGAGTACATTATCTGTAAATTTTTGTTCTGGAAGTGAACTTCTTTCATTCTAAGAGTAAATTTGTCTTCGAAGTGTAGATTTCAGTATATTTCTTCCTGTTTTGCACTTTGTTTTAGAATATAAGATATCTGTTATCTGTTTTTTTAAAGGAGCAGTTCACTTCCAGAACAAATATTTACAGATAATGTACTCTCCCCCTAGTCATACAATATGTTTACGTGTTTCTTTCTTCAGTCGTAAAAGAAATTGTTTTATTTTGAGGAAAACATTTCAGGATTCCTCTCCATATAATGGAGTTCTATGGTGCCCCTAAATTTGAACTTTAAATGCAGCTTCAAAGGGCTCTAAATGATCCCAGCCGAGAAATAAGGGTTTTATCTAGCGAAACAATCTGTTATTGTCTTTAAACAAATTACAATTTATATACTTTTTAACCTCAAATGCTCGTCTAGTCTAGGTCTGCGTCAACTTTGTTTTTTCTGGTTCAAAACAGTACAGGAGAAAATCAGATGGTAGTTTTTCAACATACCCTTACTGTCTTGAACTGGAAAAAACAGAGTTCATGCAGACCTAGACAAGACGAGCATTTGAGGTAAAAAAGTATATAGATTGTAATTTTTTTTTTTTTTTTTAGAAAAGTTTAGAGCCTGCATTTAAACTGCATTTCGGAAGTTCAAACCACCATAGACAGAAGTCCATTATATGAATCCTGAAATGTTTTCCTCAAAAAACATCATTTCTTTATGGCTGAAGAAAGAAAGACATGAACATCTTGGATGACAAGGGGGTGAGTACATTTATCTGTAAATTTTTGTTCTGGAAGTGAACTTCTCCTTTCATTCTAAGAGTAAATTTGTCTTCGAAGTGTAGATTTCAGTATATTTCTTCCTGTTTTGCACTTTGTTTTAGAATATAAGATATCTGTTATCTGTTTTTTTAAAGGAGCAGTTCACTTCCAGAACAAATATTTACAGATAATGTACTCTCCCCCTAGTCATACAATATGTTTACGTGTTTCTTTCTTCAGTCGTAAAAGAATTTTTTTTATTTTGAGGAAAACATTTCAGGATTCCTCTCCATATAATGGAGTTCTATGGTGCCCCTAAATTTGAACTTTAAATGCAGCTTCAAAGGGCTCTAAATGATCCCAGCCGAGAAATAAGGGTTCATGCAGACCTAGACAAGACAAGCATTTGAGGTAAAAAAGTATATAGATTGTAATTTTTTATTTATTTATTTTTTTTTTAGAAAAGTTTAGAGCCTGCATTTAAACTGCATTTCGGAAGTTCAAACCACCATAGACAGAAGTCCATTATATGAATCCTGAAATGTTTTCCTCAAAAAACATCATTTCTTTATGGCTGAAGAAAGAAAGACATGAACATCTTGGATGACAAGGGGGTGAGTACATTATCTGTAAATTTTTGTTCTGGAAATGAACTATTTCTTTAAGTTATCAAAGTTATGCTGTTTTATTCTTATCATAGTAATCAATGTCTTTTCTGTCTTTGAAATTTGTTAGATATTTTAGTCTCTTAGGTTCTTTTATGTCATGGCATACTTTTCAGTTATATACTGTTTTATTCTTAACCGAACACACAGTATTACACCCTTCAGCAAATATAGCTAATACTTTGGCTTATTAACATTTAGTCAGTAATGACTAAATGTTCTTGAAACCAAGAGACATTTTGTCGGAATTTCTTAAGATGGAACAAGAGGTCAAGAGATTATAACCACTGCTTTCAGTTTCAGTCTCAGCTGCCTCGGGAACTTTATCAGTCTGTTTTTTTGGGTGGGGTCTTAAATAAAAGCTCAGGTCGAATCCAGACCACTTTCACTGCTTTGAAGAGCTGCTTGCACACTTGACAAAGACTTTGGTAAGAAAACATATGTTCTTTTAATGTTTGTTTTGTACAAATGGCTTTTTTTATTGTACTTAACTTTTAATGGGAAAATCATTCTTATTAAGGCATCTAACAGTCCTAATCTATATTTCACAAAGAATCACTGTACTATAAAAGAACTTAAGATATTAAAGATGTTGTAAAACACGCTAAAGAAAACATTATCACAACAACATTGCATTTCATCTAAATATAAAATAAAATATAGACCCTATGTGAAATCATTTCTACTTTGTCCACATCAGCTGTAACATCTGCTTGTCACACCACTACAAAAATCTCCAACAATGAACTCTAACAACTCTGGAGACAAATCTGGAAAAACACAGCACATGTATGTGTAAGTACAGTTACATCAATCACTTGTAATTGACCCTTTTTTATGGACTGCCTAAAAAATCTGTTTGTAGAATAATGTCAATGATTACTTTGTTTCATCTAAATTTACAGAGCTTCATTAACACACAACCTGGTCCTCATTTTACAAACAAGATTTATACTCATGAATACAAAACAAAAGATATATTCTTAGTAGAAATGTAGAAAGAGTGTATTTTAAGAGAGCAAACATTCAGTTTCAGTCTTGGCTACTTCAGGGCCATTCCTATTGTCACTTTTGTGAATGCTGTTTCTTGATGCTTAAAGTTTTTTTTTTTTTTTTTTTAAGGTATGGACAATATTTCAATGATGGTTCTGATAATTCAAAGGTAAGGGTTTCTAAAACCATACAAAAAATAGTTTCTTTAAAAACTATTGAACAAAATGTGTCACTAATTTAAAAAATAAATAAATAAACAAATCTTTCAATAATCTCACTGACATATTTTCACAGTTTTTACGGTCATTGTCAGGCATCCGCAGATGCTAATTGTTTTTAACAGATAATTTAACCGAATTTTGTTACAGTAAACAAATAATGAAAGGAGAAAATCTGTAACTCTAAAAACTGTCTTTAAGACCCAGTAACAGTACATTTAATCATTACGCAGAAACTATTAACCGCAACCCTACACAGAATAAGTGGTTGGAGAATGGATGGAGAAATGGATGATTATTATAAATATAAAATAAAAAGCACCTCTTGTTTTCTCATTCATCTTTCAGGGGAACAATATGGTGGTTTCAGCGAACTACTTTAAGGGCATCACGTCTTCCTTTCAAACAAATAGCGAGGTGATTCGCTATAACCCTACAGAGGCTGGCGGCGCTCACCTTCGTCGAATAGTAATGAAGGATGGCCAACCTGTGTTCCAAGAAGTTAAATATCACCCCTGAGCAATATTAATTATTTGATTTTTGATTCTGTAACTCGTTCACACTGTTTACTGTACATTCATTTGTTATCACTGGTACAGTTACTGTGTACTGTTTTAGAAGAAACATTCTTGTAAAGATTTGTGTTTTTTCCCCAGTCTCACGATCCTCAACTGAAATAATAAAATTAAAACTATTCTAAGTACTTGCAGACTGCAGCGCTATCTGCTGTTTATCATGATTTCGTTTCGTTTTTTGACGATCATCTGACGTGACAATGAATAAATTCAATTCTGTGTCCTTGTGTCATGGAAAAACCAACATGACTGGAGACTCCCATCCTCATCTGGTATTATATATATATATATATATATATATATATACACTGTGTGCATAATTATTAGGCATGTTGATAATCTGGTCATATTTTTTTTACCAAGCACATTTTACCAATTCCAAACCACAACAATCTTAATAACTAATTCACCTTAATTCCTAGTTCTTTTGCAGTTAACATGCATCTTTTCTTCTCCACCTGTTTTTTCTGACCATGCAGACTCAACAAGCATTTCGCTGTCCGATGGTCAAGCTTTAACTTTGCAAATTCTTGTAATGCATTAGTATTGCATTCTTCTCATGGGCATTTAATAATTCGGATTTTTCAGTCTGGGTTAAATATCTTTTTTTGGCTCATTTTATCTGTAAAAGAAAACATGCCTAATAATTATGCACACCTGAATATAAGGAGTTTTTCACTTCCAGCCTTCACGGACAGTTATATATCACTTACAAATGATTAAATACAAAATTAATAGTAGTTATTAAGATTGTTGTGGTTTGGAATTGGTAAAATGTGCTTGGTAAAAAAATATGACCAGATTATCAACATGCCTAATAATTATGCACACAGTGTATATACATACATATTATAACAACTAATGTTGGCATACACATCACGTGTCACTACTACCAATTATTTAATGTGGTCCTCCATTTATTCTCAATCCCACGCTTCAACCTTTTATCTTCAAAAGAAACAAACGAATAAATATTTTTGTTCATTTTTATATAATATTATATACAGTAATATAATAGACTGAAGTTGATTTGACCGAAGTGAGCGAAATATAAGGAAAAGCCATACAGCAAATATTAATATATGTTGTATATATACTGGGTGCTTAACATTGCAAAAACTATAGCTCCCAGAGAAAAAATTAGGTTGCTTTTTCATAGTTCCGCTGACATATTCTCAAATCTCAAATATGCTTCATTTAAGCTTCAATTTGTCTCAGATGTTTCTCCTAAAAGTCCTTCTTCTGAGAAAAAATAAAAAATAAAAATAGACAGAAATGAGACAGCTGTTACAGTATAAAGCAATTGTTTCTATTTAAGTAGTATTTGTGTTGTAACCATCCGTTTCAGAGGCAGTGGAAGGTATTTGCAGTTTGGAAGTTAACCACTAGATGGTGTTTTTGACCATAAACAAATGTTCTAATTTGTGTTTGTATTTTTTTTTTTTTTTTTTTTAGTGTATTCTGCTCATGTTCATGTACCAGTAATATTGTCCAATTTTCCCTTGATATCACAACTATCAACAATTTACAGGGGTTTATTAAGTAGATTAAAAATAAGCAAATTACAAAGGAAATAAATTCAAAATCCACACAGACAACATAAACCAGCAACCAAATACCATACAATGGGCAAAAAGCTAATGCAACCACAGATGTTACACACATAAACCACTTCGTTCATTTTGGAAATGAAAGCTGTCACCCTTTAAACAGGTACATCTTTGTACCTTATTTACCCCTAATGGGTGCATATAAGTACATTAAAGTACAAATTAGTACCTAAAGATGGAGTACAAGCAATGTTTCATGAACTACATTTAATCTAATATGTAATTTTTATGTCTTGTATTGAATCTTTTGGTCTCATTTAAAGTCCAAATCTTTGTAAGGATAGATGTGAAGGTTAGTTTGATTATTTCTGGAGTGTGAAAACCTAAAGCAGACTTTAAACTCTGCCACAAAGTACAATATTCTCAGATGGTAAAAAATAACTAGCTAGTCTTGTAATCTGACTAATATTAGGCATTTTCTATATTTTATTTTAGATGTTAATTCATATCCTTTCCTCTTTTTGTTTCAGTCTTGGCTGCCTTGGGCACATTTTTGTAGTTACTTAGTGGGTGTGGATGTTGGATGTTGTTTCTAGCCACTTAAATAGATCTCTGTATAGTCAAGAGTCAAGTAGAATCCAGATCACGTTCACTATTTTGAAGAGCTGCTTGAACATTCAAAAAAGATTTAGGTAAGAAAAAACATTATATATATATATATTGGTTTATTTTGTATTATGTATAAATCTTATGGTTTTTACTGTATTTAACATCTGATGGGAAATCTAAATCTTTATTATGGATCTAACAGTCCTAACATAATTTCTGAAGAACAATATATTGCAGATTTTATGCACCAAATGTGCTTTTTTTATTATTATTTTTTTTTACAACAATATTGTTGAGACAAAGCATTCTACTATGCATTCTCCTATTTCTGTCTAAACATACATGTAACTCAACAATATAGACAAAGTGCAGGAAAAGTGATAAAAAGTGATATTTGAAATAATTTCTAATGTTTATCCTGTTTCTCACATCAGTTGTAAAGTCTGCTTACTACACACTACAAAACACCCCCAACAATGAACTGTCAACACTGTGGGGGCAGAGTGAGGAGAAGGGACGGCAGGTTAGTATGTGTGAATCAGTTGAAATACACAATAATCACTTAGAAAAGACAATTTTTATTAACTAACTCAAAAGTCTGTTAGAATTATGTAAACCTATTGAGCTCCACTAACACATTTACATCAATAATTTCTTTATTTAAAGGCATGGAGGACATCATAATGATATGATGGCTGTTTTTCAGGTAATGGTTTTTTTGAAACCTCCCAACATGTGTTCTTTACAAACTATGAAACATGTAAGCAATAATGTGGGAATTATACTGGGGGAAAAAATAAAAAATAAAATAAAACCTACAGTAAAAACTAATAAGCATGTTCTTTGTAAATTTATAAAGGATTATTGACACAAATGATCAAAAGAGAGAATAATTTAGCGTCAAAAACACTTATCACTTATCAAGTTATATTAATATTTTGTGCATATATTTAATGTATCTAAAACCATATATTTAATCAGTATAATGAAATAAATATGTACATGCTCTAAATATGAAACTGCCCTTTGTTTTCTAATCCATTCTCATATTCTTGTTTCATCACACTTCTTCCAGAACTTTGAACCTTCCCTTCCAATAAATGGCGAGGTGACTCGCTGTTACAGTTTAGGGGGTGGGCTTTACGGTCTTTATAAAGTGGTCCTGGAGAATGGCGAAGTTGTTTACACTAAACAAAGGATCTATTTTGGACATCATTAAGATCTGATGCACAATACCCCAGATCAACTGTTTTACTCAGTTATTGCTTTGTCTCCAATTTCAGTGTTTCTATTTACTTTAATTTGTTATCACTAGTACAGTTGCTGTGATTCTGTCGTATATAAAATATTTGTCTCATATATTATCAACTGAAATAAAACAAAATACTTGTTTGGGTTGCTATGCTATATGCTGTTTAGTCTCCTTTTTGTTCCACTTTTGTTTTCCTGTTGTTGTTTTTTTGTGGATTTGCTGGAAGCTTGTGTATCTTGTGTATCTCATTATTATTACTGACATCATCAGTGTACAGAAACTTTGACATGAAATGATACATATTCATGTCATGGAACTAATATATACAGTAGAATTAATAAAATATACATACATACATAGAGGTAAAGAATAACAGTGTGTATTTTTTTAGGGCTGTCAAACAATTAATCACGAGTAATCGCATACAAAATAAAAGTTCGAGTTTGCCTAATATATGTGTGTGTACTGTGTGTAATTATTATGTATATATAAATACAAACACACTCATGTATATATTTAAGATATATTTACAATGATATGTATTTATTATAATTTTTATATCATTTATATTATATATAAATAAAAAATATTTTGCATATATTTCTCTTAAATATATGCATTACTTTGTGTGTATTTATATATACATAATCCTTACACACAGTACGCACACATATATAGGCAAACGCAAACTTTTATTTTGTATGTGGGTTATTGAAATGTCTTTTATGGCTCTAAATGCATTAAAATTTTGCTGTAACATGGTACAAACATCCTCCTAAAAGTCTTGACATGTTTTACTCTCAGATAACATTATCATTATCAAATGAATGGTAATTGAAATCCAAAAAACAACAACAACAACAAAAGGATGTGTAGTACTGTATGTTACTGTTCTTTTAAAACATTTATTTTAACATTTATTGAGAAAACAACAAACATGAATCCATCATCTCTAACATGATTCAGAAATGACCAACATGATAAAAAAGAGACTTTCCTTTGGATTTTTAACTCTGTGTGAACAGTTTATCTTGTCAAATGTCTTGATTCTGAAACAACAAGATAGTTGAGATATTGCACTAAAACAGACTTGGGACATTCCAAGTTTTTTTTTTGTTTTTGTTTTTGTTTTTTTGGGTGTTGAATGATAAATGCTTTGTTTGTTTGTTTTTCCTGCGTCAACTGATGCCTGTAATGACGTACTTTGTTATTGTCAAAAAAGTGTTGAATGACAGACACTTTCTTTTCAAGTCCATATATATATAGTCAAAAATGTAATCAGTCATGCATCTTTGTTTTGATCAGAAGCTTACTTTATTTTCTGTTTTACTGATAGTGCATGGGTGGCTACAGTCATTAGGACAAGATTCAGTTACATTATGGTTCAATCTTGACTTAACTTCACTGTAAAAAACAATTTGTTGAGTCAACTTAAAATAATTTGTAACCTGGCTGCCTTAAAATTTCAGTCAACTCAGTTTATTCAACTTGAAATGTTAAATTATACTAAGTGACAACTTAGATATTTGATTTGAATCAACTTACAATTTTAAGGCAGCTGGGTTACTTACCCATCTGTTAAGTTTAGCAAACACAGATATCTAAGTTGTTACTTAGTACAACTTAACATTTCAAGTTTACTAAACTTATTTTAGTTGACTGAACTAAAATTTGAAGGCAGCAGGATAACAAATTATTTTAAGCTGACTCAACAAATTGCGTTTTTTTATTTTTTACAGTGTAGTTATTTAATTCCTACTTTTCCCTTGAAAAAGTAAGGGATTACTCTTACTTTTTCTGTAATTTAATTACAGTTATTTCTTATGTAATTATTTCTACTTCTTTCTTTCTTTCTTTCTTTATTGAGCACGTTCACACAACCAGCCATTGACCAAAGTGCTGTACAATATGTAAAACAGTCTTAAACATAAAACACAGCACTAAAACCACAGTAAAATGACAGTGAAATAAACTAGAAATGTCTGTACCCCAATAAATGCTAATGCAAGGAAATGTTCCTTAAGCTTGTGTTTAAAAACACTTAATGTGGGAGCTGATCTAAGAGAAACTGTAATTCATTCCAGAGTTTCGGAGCTATCGCTACAAAAGCTCAATCTCCACTTTGCCGTTTAGTTCTAGGAATCATCAAAGCCAGCTGGTCAGTTGATCTTGTTGACAGTTGCCAGGAACCCAAACTCCATCAGTGGCAGAAATGGAGAAAAAAACCTTGGGGAAAACATTTCAAAATGTACATACAGCACTGTTGATGCTTATTACAAAACTTATAAACATGTGGAGCTTGTCAAAGTGCATACATTTTTTTTACATTCATGTATTTGACATCTCCCTGTCACATCACTGACAACATTTTTAGAATGTTTCCTGTAACTAGTTATTTAACTAGTAACATGCAGATGTCACTAAACTTGATACCTTGATAATCAGTGTATAGAAACTAAACTTAAGACTGGTTTTATGGTCCAGGGTCACATATGTAAAACGTTTTTGTAACAAAAAAAAAAAAAAAAAGCAATGAGACATCCTGCACATCGAAAAAAGTGACGCATATGACAATTTGGGAGTGAGAATGTGATGGTATGTCCATATATGCTAAGAGAACAAACCTAACTGTTGCATTTGGTTTCAGTTTTAACCACCTCAAGAACATTCCATTTAGCAGAGGGAGGGGATGTTTTTTCTTTGGGTCCTAAATAAAAGCTCAGGTAGAATCCAGATTACATTCACTGCTTTGAAGGGGTGACTGAACACTGAACAAAATCATTGGTAAGCAAATATAGAATTACATTAAAATGATAAAAAATGTATGTATCATTATTTGTATCACAATAAAACACTGCATTTAAAAATAATAATTATTTATAAATATTAAGGCTTTTATTTTATTTAATGTTTAAAGGCAAAATCATTATCATTTAGGCATCTAACAACCATTTCCTTAAGAATCACTGTAGCATTGGAGGTTTAATGTACAAGCTGGTGTTGTCTAAATATAAAATGAACTCAGCAATATGGACAGTGTAAAAGTGTAAACGTGTGATATTTAAAATGTTTTCTCCTGTTTTTCACATCAGCTAAGACGTCTACTTACCACACACTGCAAATCGTCTGCAACAATGAGCCATTACAGCTGTCACTGTAAACAAATGGCTATTGGGTTAGTACATGTATAAGCGGATACATTAATCACTTAAAAAATAAAGATTTTTATCACTTGTCTATATGTTCAGTTTTTAGAACAGTTTGTTTCATTTGTTTACTGAGCTAATTTATTTACATGACTTTTTTAATATTAAAGGTATGGAGGTCAGGTTGTCTATCTTGATGATAATGAAGAGGAACAGATGGCTGTTGTACAGGTAATGGTGTATGTCCCTAAATATTTCCTTAATAAACTGTGAAGCATGTTTTAAACTTTTAATAGCGTAATAGGTGTTTAACTGAGAGATGTCACATCTACACTGTTACACATAAATAAATAAATAAATAAATAAATAAATAAATAAATAAATAAAAACAGAAAATGCACTGTCCATATATATATATATATATATATATATATATATATATATATATATTTTTTTTTTTTTTTTATTGTTTTTTTTCAATGTATTGTATTTAAAACCCAATAATGCTATGCATTTTATCAGTATGCTAATCTGCATTTTTGTGAAAAACAAACCACCTTGTTTTCTTATCTATCTTTTGGTATTTGCAGAGCCATGCAAATATAATAAAAGAATTCTTCTATGGTGAACAAGTTAATGTTCCAAGACATGGTGAGGTGACTCGCTATTACCCTGCCCAGAACTCCTTCCGGAGAGTAGTGAAGAAGAATGGCCAGATTGTTTATGCTGAAGAAACCAAATACTACAAATAAGTTCTGAAACACAGCACCTAGTAAACTGATTGCTTTGTCTAGATGTTGATTTAAATGTTAATTCCTTTACTTTCTTTACATATGTTTGTTATGATAATTGTTAGTACTTTAATTCTGTTTTATGTCTAAAAGATCAGCACTTTGTCTCTAAACCTCTTCTGTATGCTGCTGCTTTTTTGACAGTAATCAAAGGTGAAAGTTAATAAATGCTCATCACAGTTGTTTTTATGTTTATTATAATTAATGTTTTTTTCCCTCAATAAATGCAGTGTTGCACAGTGGGGTTTTCTCTCTCTCTTGTATTTTTTATTTTATTTTATTTTATTTTATTTTATTTTATTTTATTTTATTTTATTTTATTTATTTATTTATTTATTTTTTTTTGTGGCATCCATCTGGATGTCTCAAAACATTTTCTTGGTAAAGAATGCAACATATGGCTTCTAGATAGATAATATAATCAAAAGATTGGTACCTGACATACAAATGAAAATGGCAAAGAAAAAGGGAAGGAAAGTTTACTGGTCAAAATGTGTGGGAAGTGAATGAAAGTTAAATTTCAAAGTAAAAAGTTTTCCCATGGTAGCATAATAAATAACAGTATATTAATGATAGAACAAAGACATTTAACAACATGGTTTCCCTATCTGTTGTTCACTCCGACGTTGTGTCGAGTGTACGACACTAGATGTTTGGGCTCCCAAGAGCGACCCCTACTGTCGTACACTCGACGCAACATCGGAGTTAATGACAGATAGGGAACGTCTCCGTTCCCTCTATCAGGGAACGAGGGTTACCATACATAACCAAGACGTTTCTTAACTAAAACATCACTTACAATTGTTTCAGTTGTGGTTTTTATGTGTACTGAAAAAAAATAGAGGAGGACAATAATTTGCTTATTGGAATCCCACATAACCGTATTTGTTTTAGCTCTTTTTGCCTGCATGGCATTTCAGTTCACAACACATCATTTCATGTGCATTTTTATTGACTAAACAGTGGACATAGGTCCTAGCAACACACTGTGAGGGTAAAATTCCGACAGTGCCAGAAAATAATTGCAGGCTATCTTTCTGCAATAAGACCCAATGTTACCTTTCTGTTGACTCTCTGCATTGATCTTCTTAAAACTACTCACCTGCACTTCTAATATCCTGCTGGTTTTAAATAAACTTACCATTATTGTTTTTGTTCACGACTGTCTCGTTCTTGTGTCTGTGCGATCCTGAGAGTTTATTTCATGGAAAGAATGCGACTGTGATTCCGTGCCTAAAAGTTTGTGAACCCTTTAGAATTTTCTATATTTCTGCATAAATATGAGCGAAATGTTAATCAGATTTTCACACAAGTCCTGAAAGTTGACAAAGAGAACCCAATCAAACAAATGTGATGAAAGTATATAATTTGTCATTTATTTATTGAGAAAAATTGTCCAGTGTTATATATGCGTTAGTTGCAAAAGTACGTGAATCTCTAAGATTAAGGTGAAATTAGAGTCCATTTGTTCAGATGTGTTATCAGTCGATAGAGGATGACTATCAGGTGCCAGTGTATGCCTTGTTTTAATTAAAGAACAGGAATCTATCAAAGTCTGATCATGTTTGTGGAAGTTAATCATCTCACTTCTCTGATCCCTGAGAAGCTCAGAAGAAGAGTTGTTGTTGTGCATCCGGCTAGAAAAGGTTACAAAACCATCTCGAAAGAGTTTGGACTCCACAAATCCACAGTCATTGTTTACAAATGGAGGAAATTAAAGACCACTATTACCCGCCCATCACTCCAAAGCAAGACTTATAATAGTCTGCAAGGTTGCAAACGACATCAGCGTAACTTTTAAGCACATAAAGGCCATTCTCACACTGGTTAAAATTAATGTTCATGAGTCCATCATCAGGAGAACACTAAACAACCATGGTACGAATGGCAGAGTTGCAAGGAGAAAGCCATAACTCTCCAAAAACAAACAAACAAACAAACCAAAAAAAAAAACAAAAAAAAACTGCTGTTGGTCTGCAGTTTGCTAAAGATCTTGTGGACAAGTCAGAGGGCTATTGGAGAAATGTTTTGTGGACAGATGAGACCCAAATAAACCATTTTGGGTTTAAATGAGAAGTGAAAAAAAAAAAAAAAAACATTTTATTCCAGCATAAGAACCTTCTGGCAAACACGCTGGTGGTAGTATCATGGTTTAGGCCTGCTTTGCTGCATCTTGGCCAGAATGGCTTGCCATCATTGATGGAACAATGAATTCTGAGTTATCCCAGCAAATTCTAAAGAAAAATATCAGGACATCTGTCCAAGCACTGAATCTTAGAAGAAAGTGGGTCATGCAGCAAGACAACGACCACAAGCACACAAGTCATTCTACTAAAAAATGGTTAAGGAAGAAGAAGGTTAATGTGTTGGAATGCCTGAGTCAAAGTCTGGACCTTAATCCAATTGAAATGTTGTGGAAGGACCTGAATCAAGCAGTTCATAGGAGGAAACCCACCAATATCAGAGGGTTCAAGTGTTTTTGTACTGAAGAATGGACTAAAATTCCTACAAGCTGTTGTGCAGGAGTGATCAGTGGTTACAAAATATGTTACCTGCGGTTATTGCTTCAAAAAGGGGTCACACCAGATACTAAAAAATACTTTGCAACTCGCAAATATTTAATACTGGATCATGTTTCTCAGTAAATAAATGACAAAGTATATTTTTTGTCTCATTTGTTTGATTGGGTTCTTTTTGTCAACTTTCAGGAAATCTGATGGTGGTTTATGTTATATTTATGCAAAAATTTAGAAAATTCTAAAGGGTTCACAAACTTTTAAGCAGCACTGTATCTGGGAGACATTTGGACAAAAACAAATGCAATTCAAGTACAGTGTTATAACGGTCTAAAACAAGGACATAGGTGTTGCATGAATGAAGACTTAAGACATTCCAAGAGTTTTTGGATGTATAATAACATTTTTTTCTGTCTGTGTCAAATGATGCCTGTAATGCCATACTTGAATGTTAAAGAGCTGTTAACTGACAGAGACCTGCTGTTCAAGTCTAGATATGTAGTCTAAAATGTAGTCAGTCATGCACCTTTGTTTTGCCCATAGAAGCAGATTTTCCTTTCTGTTTTACTGAGAGTGGGTGTTGTTCATCTCACATCAGTGTTAAAGTAGTACATCAGTCCTAAAGTAACTATTAGGTATCCACCTTATTTTTCAATGCGGAAGTAAGCTGTTTTGTCCAGCTAAAAACAGCTGGAAGCGAATGAGACCAGAAGCCAGACAGGTTAAATTTACAAATGGCCGCACCCCCTCTTACAGGAAAAATAAGGCAGAATAAAGATAAATAGATTAAACTCAAAAAACATAACCTACATTTCATAACATTGTAGCTCTATTTACACAGCCTGCATTAGGGCATGCAAAACAAAAATATAAATTATAAAGTGAACATAAGTGTAAAGTGCAATTAAAAAAACATAATACACATCAACATGAAAACTAGGCTAGAATTAAGTAAACCCAACACAAAACTTGATCGTACTTGACTGTGAGCTGCGTGATATGCAAAAACTCAGCCAAAGAATTTGACGCGTTCTGAAGCAAAACTTGTTGGAGATGAAGACAAAATTTGATTGACAGGTAAGTCATCTTTAAAAAAGCCACAATAAAAGTTAAAAAACAAATTAAAATAAGGAACTTGCCTTTTGTCAACTTGTCACAGATGTTTGGTTTTGTGTTTATTTTAAGACATTAAATGTTCTGGTGCAGTGCAGTAAGCAGATCAGTTATTCAATAATTATTGAAGCTTAAATAAGTAAATAAAAATGGGACACAACGTGAGACTTCACTTTTCCTTTCACTTTCGAGACTGGCTTGGAAGGCGCTTCGTAAGCAGCAGCAGTGAGTGTGCCTTCAGCTCAGCTGGAACAGTTCCGCGTTCAAGCGCATGCAATAGGCTAAAGCTTGCCGAAAAGCACCGGCAAACGTTATTACCACTGATGTGTCGGGGTGAAATAGTAAGGAGATTTTTGAATTATTTATTAATAAACTAGTGTTTTCTGAGACAGTGTCGCCATCTCCTCTCTGGGTGCGCCTTTACAGAGAAATGCATCTTTACAGATTACATAATGAAAGAGTTTTTGTTTTCGATTTGCTTTATTTCATTAAGTTATGATTTAAAGCTTTCTATAGATATATGTATCATGTCTGCGAGGTATATATTCGCTAAGTTTCGGTTGATTTTTGTGAAGCGCTCCTGTTGAGACGACAGAAAGCATAATGTTTGTTTTCTTTTTTTATAGAAGCACCGTTTGCAATGTTTTGTTGATATATTTTAAATTGTTTCCACTGAAAAAAATTAAAATGTAAGTGATTGCGCTGGTGCCTCCATGTCCTGCGTGTAAGCAGGACAGGACCCATGTTGCCAGTAAGTTACTGTAATTAGAATTTACAGTAGCAAACCGTATTTAATTTACAGTTGCAAACTGTAGCTGTTTTACAGCCAAATACTATTAAAAAAAAGTCAAATTCATCAGTATACTACTGTAATTCATTCATTTTAATATAGATTTCAGTAGATTTTATAATTTTATATTGAATTCATTTAAATTTATTTTATTTTTACTCTACATAGGTACTACTGACATTCAATTAAAACAACACAATAATCACAAAATATCAAATACTTTATTTAAAACAATGCATGTATAACACTTAAAAATACAGTCTTAAACTGCTGGAACAGTGCATCTTCACCATTTCCCCTGTCTTAGGATGTTTTGCAGTGCATTATGTTGTATCCTCACAAAGAATCTGCAACAGAAACATAATGGAGAAAAAGACATGCAGCCAAAGAATACACAGCCATCTGCAAAACCCAGGTGCTGCTCCAAAACGTGGCCACCACCTTTGCTCACCATCCACTTTGTTAGTGACAGAAATGTCTTCTCTGAAAAACAAGTAGAAGAAATGGCAAACTTTTAAAAGGAAAACCCCACACAGAATACACAAACATCTCAAAACCATAGTTGTTCTCTTACCATGAACTATCAGTCTCAGGGTGGTTGGCATGCTCGTCTTTCTTGATGCCTCATTGCAGTTGCCTTTAAAACGCAAACACGACAAAATGCGGTAAATCTTAAATTCCATTAATAATTACAACAAACTAATTCTGAAACTAGAAAGGCAGCTAACAGTTACCTATGTAACTTGTCTAACCTATAGAGCTCGGGAGTTTACGTCACTGCGCGTTGCATTCTGGGTAGTCGCCACCATGTTATAGGACACGCTAAATAGCATACAATGACAATAAATACAAATCACCAGAGGAAAAAACGACTGTATTTGCGTTAACATTTTTAAGAGCTGCTTGCACTTGCTTAGAATAAATGTACTAATATTTGAATCCATTGCATTCATTCGAGCACGTGTGGCCAGAACACGACACATACACACTCACAGAAATCATACGGCCGCCTTCTATTGTATCACACACAGGACCGAATTCATTTCTCTTTTGCAGTTTTTAATAACTAGATGGCACTGATATATCTGCCTGATAAAATAAACACATTATAGGTTGATCTCAGCCAGTTGATCTTGTAAGTGAACCACCGCTCTGCACCTTTTGTGCATCTCAGATGTCTGTTCTATTCAAAAGTAAGTGCCCTGCGAACTAGAAATATTCCGCCCTGATTACAGTTCGAAACCAGGGGCACCTTCAAACAGTAACTGCATTTAACACTTGCTCGACAGATGTCTTTTGTAAAAATCCCTCCATTATTTTATGTTGCTTCATTAAAAAAAGTATATTGAACCGTGGGCTAACTGTATTGTTGCATCCCTAGTTTCTATCATCCTATCACTAAAGGCATAAATAACAATATATTTGAATTTTTGCAGCTGATTCTCTTAGAAATGTAGAAAATCTTAAAGACAACAAATACAACAGTTGCTTTCAGTTTCTTTATTGGTTGCCTCTGTTATCTCTACTGATTAGTGGGTGGAGATGTTGTGTCCTGGGGCTTATAGATGTCTGGTGCTCAAAAACGAATCACTGCTTTGAAGAGCTGCTTGAACACTGCACAAAGACTTTGGTAAGGAAATATCAAATTTAACTTTAAGGGCCTAATATAAAATTTACGTTGTGAAAAAGTTATGTCATATTATAAAAATACTGTTTAATATGTCTATTAAAAATATATATTTTTTAAGTGTTGTGTTTATTTAATATTTAATCAGAAAAATCACAATTTAGGCATTGAACATAGTTCCTAAACAATCACTTTATTATTGCAGAATTTATGTACCAAAGGTTGTCTAGTGCACTCAAGACACTGCAACAATAGTACATTGCATCCTGTATTTTTGCCTAAATATGATGTGAAAATGAGTTGAAAAGCAAATAAAGTGCAGGAAAAGTGTTTTTTTTTTTTTTTTTTAAACCACTGTTTCTTAGATGCTAAATCTGCTTACCACATCACTACAAAATCTCACTACATCTGCAACAATGAACTTCGGCCCTTGGGGGATGATGAATCCGATGTTTAACCAGATGGTGGCTTTTCGGTTAGTTTATCAGTTAAAAAAAAATGTAATAATGAAATTAAAATAATTACAATAATCAATTTACATTTACTGAGATTCAATAAAACATATGATTAACATGACTCCTTTATAAATAATAGGTATGGACCACAGCCATATTTCTGTAATGGTAACGTACCTTTCGGTGGGATGCCTTGTCCACAGGTAATAGTGTCTGAAACATTCTGAAATATTTTCTTTACAAAGAATAATAGCCCTTGTGTTAATATTCTGTAATTAAGAGATGTCACATTTACTAGGCTAAAATAAGTACCTGATTATAACTAACCACATTGTTTTGTTCTTTCAGATGAATATGATGGTTCCATCAACCCCATTCCAAGGTGACATCATGCCTTCCTATCCAAATAATGGCCACATAACTCGCTATATACCCGATACAGGAAAGGGTGCTCGCAAACAAACAATAGTCTTTCAGAATGGCGGTGTTTTGTATGTTGAAGATGTCAAATATAAATAAACTACTTTAGATGATGCACATCATCATTCAGCAGTTTGACTGAATTATTGCTTAATCTCTGTGCTTTGATTCTTCCTCTCTACTTTCATTGTTGGGTTGCTGTTTGTCATCGGTGTTTTTTTTTTTGTTTGTTTGTTTTTGTGAGTAGTCAGAGGTGAAAATGAATGAATGGCTTTTAAACACAGTTGTGAGTGTATGTGTGTTGTTGAACATCCATTATAAATTCACACATTGATATCACGAAGCTAATAATACACAAATAACGTTTAATGAAAATGATAGGAAACAAATAAATATATAACTAAAGAATAACTATAGCAACAGGATACAGGAGTGAACTTATTTGTAAGCTGCTTTGAATAAAAGCAGATGAATAAGAACATGTTCTTGGATTAATCAATCATTAATTTCGTAATTTAAAATTACATATTTACATATTACCTATAACCAATTTTTAAAAATAATTTGTTGGCTCAACCATTACTTATACAGATACATAATATAAACTCTCATTTTAGCTCTATTTAATGTAGCCTAGTGCATGCAAAACAAAAAAATATAAATTAAAATGTAAACACATTTGCATGGTTAAAGTATTAATGATCTTTTTTTTTGTCTGTAAAGAAATGCTTTATTTTGTACAAATAAACATATACACATCTAACGATTAAAGAAATTTAAACAACATATAAATAAATATATAACTACAGAATAACTATAGCAACAGGATATATGAGAGTGTGAGCTCTATGATGGACCAGCCAGGGTGCTTTCCTGCCTAGTCCTGAGAAAATTAATGAAGGATCATGTCAATTAACTGGATCATGTCAATGACAGTATGAAAAAGGATATCAGAGATCTAAGTTCAACAACAACAAAATTTGAATAATTAAATGTGTCACACACATTAGATTCTAAAACCACAGGACATCTATAAATGTTGCACTAATGGCAACTTAGGACATTCCAAGTGTTGTTGTTTTTTTATGATAAAATCTTTCCGCATATGTTATTCTCTCAAATGATGTCTGTAATGACACAATGCTATTGTCAAAGAACTGTTGACTGGCAGAGACCTGCACTTCAAGCCCAAGTATGTAATATCAGTCATGCTTCTTTGTAATCTGTGTTATGCTTCTTTTCCTTTCTGTTTGACAGATTTACAGTTTGTAGTTTGGTTCACATACATGTCATTTTTATTTATACACACTCTTGATTCAACTAACAATGTAACATTCTGAGATATGTTCAGAATACCACAGCTGGTATAACTGATGTTTTTCTTGTTGTTTTCAGGCCTTTGATCCAAAATAGTAATACATTTTTAGTATCACATGGGCAGGATTTGAAATACAAATTTTTTACAAAATTTGTGAAACTGCGTACTGAGTTGCTGTGTTTTTCTAAGGCATCTTCAGAATGTGTTATTTTCTTGCCGTGTTAAAGAAACTTGCCCATTTACAAAAATGCATTCTTAGGTACATTATTGCATGTTTTGTTTTGCTCTCAACCTGTTTGATAACATCTCCCAGAAGTCAGAGGCTCTAAAACATGTTTCTAATACATAGGAAGATTTACTGCTTACTTTTAATAAAATTATGATAAAAATCTTGTGGAAAAAAATAATAATAATCAATCAACCAGTGACTTTTCTTTAACTTATACACTACCAGTCAAAAGTTTTTGATTTTTAATGTTTTTAAAGAAGTCTCTTCTGCTCACTAAGCCTGATCCAAATTACAGCAAAAACAGTAAATTATTTTTACTATTTAAAATAACTGTTTTCTTCTTGAATATATTTTAAAATGTAATTTATTTATGTGGTGTCAAAGTTTAGCACCCAGTCACATGATCCTTCAGAAATTATTCTAATATTATGATTTGCTGCTCAAAAATATATATATTTTTATATTATTATTATTATTATTTATTATTATTATGTTGAAAACAGCTCAGTAGAATAACACTCGCCACACAAAAAAAAAATAATAACGTGGTGGGCACAATATCAAATCATTAGACAATTTGGCGGGTTATGGGTCATAAACCTTGTCCTCTAACAAGGAGTCTCCAGTATTAGAAAAACGACTAGTTAAAAGTGGCACACACGCTGGATGAGAAACATCTTCGTTTCAAACACATTGTTTTCTATATAAGCTTAAAAAAATAATTGATCATGAACAGCCTGTTTGCTAATCTTCAACGTGTTTACCACTAAATATTTTAATTTATTTTTCCATATTTGGAAATTACAACAAAATAAATGTTTTATAAGAGAAATCACAGAAATTATTTCTATTTAATTTTATGTTTATGGTCTCTGCAATCAGTTTGTAAAATTGGAAGCCGTTCATTGATTCAAAATCAAATTTACAAATAAATATATTTAAAAATAAATCTATTTAAATCTAAGCAGTGATTTGAGTTTATTTCTGGAGACTTGTAAAACTTTAATAGCCAAGTTCATTTTGAACCCTACATATATAGATTGAACTATATATATAGTTAAAAATGAAAACATGTACATCCAGCACTACTAATTCTCATTACAATATATATATATATATATATATATACACATACACAAAAGTGGATAACGAAAGGAAAGCATCAGTCATTGAGACGATATATGGTATGTACTGTCTGACAACCCACATGTGGAAGAATTATTGTCACATCAAAGAGACAAAATGCACAACATTTTTGCACTTTTCCAGTAACTAGTGTTTGAACTTCCTTGTAGATGCTAGGTGTCACAGCAGCTAAAGTAGTTAATAAGATAACAATGGGGAGGGGAACCACAAGGACAATGAGCACATGGCAAACTGTCAAAACACATAACACATAACCTGCCAGTCAGACCGAATTCATGACATTTATCATCCATCTTTGTTAAATATATCAGTCTCTCATTTTCTGATTTCACCGTTGTTGTTTCCCAGAAAAAAATGTCAGTTTGACGTAAAAAAAAAACAAAAAACAGATCAAATATGCAAATCAAACTGATGTCAAAAACTTGACATCACATTGATTTGATGTAAATTGAACGTCACGCATATTGGTCAACATATACATGAAACCAGTTTCAGTGTGGTATTAACTTATTTTCACACAGTTACTGGAAGAAATTGACGTCCAAGCTGAATTTAAAATGATGTTCAGCATCTTGATCATGTCTTGACTAATATGTGATGTCAAATTGATATCAATGTGCACGCTATTTTTTTTTTTCCTTTTCAGTGTTCAGTTTCAGTCATAATTAATAATTATGCAAATATATAGCTAGTACTTTGACTTGTTAGCTGATCAATAATGTTATAAAGTTATAAATAAAGTTCAGCTATAAATAAAGTTTTTTTTTTACCTTGCATACTGAGGTGCCCAAACTAAATGTTGAATTTGATTTGGCTGAAGTGAGTAAAACATAAGGAAAAGCCACAATTTGCTATTCAGTAACAAAAAAATCTCAAATACGCTTCACTAAGTTTCGATTTGTCTCAGATGTTTATCTCAAAAGTCCTTCTGAAACAAAATAGACAGAAATTAGACAGTTGTTGTCATCACTGACAACACTGACCTTTATGCATGAAGGAACTGTAGACGCACAAGCCTTTTGATAATCACGTGAAGAAACTTCTCAAAAGACAAAAGGGTGTAAAAAGGTTTGGTTCCAGTAAATGGAGAGGCTCGCTGCATGCTGAACATTCTGAACGTTTCTTTTAAATCAGCAATACGGGGCACAAGCCCCTGCCCATTACTTGCCCTTTCGGTCTGATCTAGGTGAATTTCTTCAATTTCTTCAAGTAAAAGTACAGGTGGTAAAAAGGTAATTTAGTACAAAGTACAAAGTACTCTTCTCAAAAGGTACTCTCAGTATTAGTTTCTTTTTTTGCTGTTGATACTTAATGAACTATCAAAAATCATTTAATCAAATGTGACCCTGGACCACAAAAACTTTAAAGTTGTCCAAATTAAGTTCTTAGCAATGCATATTACTAATCAAAAATTAAGTTTTGATACATTTACGGTAGGAAATTTACAAAATATCTTCATGGAACATGATCTTTACTTAATATCCTAATGATTTTTGGCATAAAAGAAAAATTATCATTTTGACCCATACAATCTATTTTTGGCTATTGCCACAAATATACCGGTGCTACTTATGACTGGTTTTGTGGTCCAGGGTCACAAATCAGAAATACATGGAGAAAACAGAATACGACAATACAAACGTAACTTTGCTTTCCATTTATTACTTAAAAACACTTAGAGCAAGAGAAAAATATCTACATCTATCTAAATATATACAGCCTTTGATTGGCTAGCTTTATTTTTGTTTCTTGATATTGTTTCTTAATCTGAGTACATTAAACACATCAAAACTCCACGAGTCATTGGTTAGAACATTTGTTTATAGAGAAAACACACCAGGACATTTGACTGTGGATCACAATAACTGCGTTTACATGGACATCAGTAATCTTATTATTTACTTCATTCTGAATAAGACAATATTATGATTAAGGCATGAGTTGCTTTTAGAATATTCCTTTTATGTTCCCTTCTTACATGCTGTAGTACATAGATTGATTAATGGCAAACATCATGTCCCCACCTCTACAGCATCTTAACATCTAAATTAAACTATAAACAGTATTTACAGGAAAAGGTCTTGTGTTAAAAATGTTGTCCCTCTTGTTTTTGAATTTGTGACTGCATATAAGATGTCTTAAGTCTCAGTATATGCTGCACATACTTGCTGATGTGACTTTTGCTTTCATTATTCACTTTGACAGGCCTCAAATCAGTGATAGCATCAATGAAAACAGTGGTAATATTTTTAATTGTGAAAACAAATGCCCTCATCTCTGAACATTCTAAGTGTTTAGAGAAACTGACTGACTGACTCTCAAGACATCCATATTCTACCAAACTATAAAGACCATACTGTAACACATATGGAAAGTTATTAATGAACTAAACTCATTTGAAATAGTATTTCAGTGCATAGGCTGCATGAGAATTTGGTGATCATCTCATTATGATGTGTCTCATTCATAACACTGTGTCTCATTCACACATGCACGCCATCATAACTGACTTTGTCTGCACAAAAAACAAGAGAGCAAATCCTTAGAGAAATCAAAATTACATTGCAAAGACATTTACATATATAAAGGCATTTACACGTTATTCATTGTAAAAAAAAAAAAAAAAAAGAGCAGTGTGAGAGGAATTACGGGAACAAATGGCATGACAGTGACCTCTGGTGGTGAAATTGAAAATTATTGCGAGTGGAACGAAACACTATAAAAATAAAAAGATTTAAATCCTTAAGAATTTAGAATCATTTTGCAAAGACAAACTTTATATGATATGTGGCAGTAATCTATTCATTAAAAGAAATTTGAGAGGAATAACGGGAACAAATGGGATGATAGGGACTTCTGCTGGTGAAACTGGTGTTACTAAACACAACAAGAAATATAAAGAACTGAATTGCCACAGGCATAGAATAAACGGGAAAAAAAAGAAAAGGAAAAGTCAAGGAAATTAGTAAAATCTTGTTTGTTTAAATGTATTCATTTTAAATATTGGTACCACCCAGCAATTTATGTCTAATGATTTCCTGAAAACCTTATTCTGCAATCATGAACAAGTGAAAACAACCTCATGGGTCAAGAAGTGTGAAAATCCAAAAAAAGAAGTCAAATCTCTATACCATAATCGCATGAAAAATATGTAGAATTGATTTTGTAACCTTATTTTTTGTTCCAAATTTAGTGTGAGTTTGTTATAACTTTCTGGAGTCTCCCTCCATTGCACAAATTGGTAACGGGGTCTTTCTGTGCTGTGTCTCATATCTTATGAAGTATAGAATATGTCAAGTTATGATGACTGCTATCTCCATGCTTCATCTAAATTAGATGTTTATTAAGCGTACTGACTATTTGCTTTACTACACTGTAATTTTTTCTGGCTTTTACCAACATATAAGTCATCACATCAGTTTAGGTATGTAATGACATTTTAGGGTTGATATCTGGGTTGATATCTGCTGGGTATTGTCAAGAATGTATGCCTATAACTCCACAATGTGTTGGCATGTTGCTGTCCATTGATTAAACAAAAATTAACTAATTAATTACCCCTTTTTCTGAAATTAACCCTACCTAACATTAAAGTTTTTAAATATGCTTTTGCATTGCAATAATTTCACATTCAATCTTCAAATAAATGTAACATAAAGACAGCATATTTTTAATATTTGCTTAATGGCATCTTTTTTATGACTCAAGGCCAGTATTACTAATACCAATACTGCTGATGTCTCTAGGAAATTGTTTTCTTTTTTCTAATATCTAACCATTCACTACAGCCATTTAACTATCCAGAATAGTTTAGTTTTTTCACTAGCGAGGTAATAACAGTGTGGTTCTTGAACAGATGAACTTATAGTTTTGCTATTAGTAGAGACACCACAAACTGTTGAGAGAAGCACAGACTTGCAGAGTTAATTCACACCTCAATGAGCTGCTGTTAAGCACATTGACAAATTGGCCTTGTACCATGGAGGGGACAGCCAACATTCAATAATAATGGACTTTCCTGTCCTTTTTTAAGTCTGTGTAAAAATCAGTGTGTAAAGACAAACTTTGTAATAGTTAAAGAATTTTGTTGACTGACAGAGACCTGCTTTTTAAGTCCAAGTAATCAGTCATGCATCTTTGTTTTCCACATAGAAGTTGCTTTTCCTTTCTGTTTTATTGATAGTGGGTGTTTTTCATCTTGCATCAGTCTTAAATACAGTTGTACATACACATTTGAAGACCAACCAGCTAACATCACTGTTGAAGAACTGCTACACTGCTACCTTCAATCATTTTTCCTCCCACAAAAACTCTGGTCAAACTTACTTATTTTATGCATAAGAGAAGTCTTTGGTGAGCCACACAAACATGAATTTAAATATGAAATATGAATGTACCTAATTATGATTACTCATATGAACTATAATATGATTTCATATTACAAAATAAAAACAAACACATCTTTATTTATATAAAGCCTATTACCTTTACTTTACTTATTTTCGTAAAGTTACATTTACTGGCTAAACTAAATTACAAAAGCCAGTATGTGATTCTTATGTAGACATCTTGACATTGAGATGAAAAGTTCCCCAGGAAGACAACAGAACATGTTTACTACAATGCTTGTTTAACCTCGTAATTTATGGGAAACATCACACTTAATATTTGCCAATATTACTGACTTGATTGCACAGACACTATTGGATGAAAACTGAACTGAGCTGGATGATGACATCACTGTTTCTCCAAAGTTGCTTTATAAATTATTTGATCTCATACAGTTATTAAACTGGACTGAATCACCAATGAACTGACGTTAACTGAAAAATCACTGTTTACTATTGTCGTATACGCCGATCCAGAGCATCCCAAACATGCTCAATGGGTGACATGTCTGGTGAGTATGCTGGCCATGCAAGAACTGGGATGTTTTCAGCTTCCAGAAATTGTGTCCAGATCCTTGCAACATGGGGCCATGCATTATCGTGCCACAACGTGAGGTGATGGTCGTGGATTAATAGCACAACAATGGGCCTCAGGATTTTTGCTTACCTGTAAATGATAAACATTATACATGATATAAACATTAAACATTACACATGATATAAACAAGTATACACTAGAGGGGAGATATACAAATACAAGTTTTTCTATAAAAACGTTAAAGCATTCACAAACTTTCACCTTTGTAATTGCTTTTTCTTTCATATAAAATTGTATAGTATCAATATAATACTCCATTTCCTTCCTAAAAGAAAAAAAAAGTTTCACGGGAGAACTTACATTTGTGAATATGAAATTTTGCATGAAAAAAAAAAAAAAGATTTATCGTGTAGACGTGACTGTGCTTTCCTTGCTATTCTGCATAGAATAAATAATAAACACATATTTCCATAACAAAACAAAATGATTACATAATTCCAAATAATACATATGTCCAAAACAAAATGATTATCAATATTTTGTATAATAAAATAGATATTTGGCCAAAACAGTTTTACAAAAGGGCAATGGCAAAATAAATGTACCAATGTTTTAGGGCAACTGACATAAAAGGAGCAACTGAAATCAATATCAGATTAAAATTTTACCAAATAATATTTTGCTGGGTAAATCCTGTGCATCATTTTGAATGACACTTCCTTAACCTTGTTTGTAATTACAGTAAACATTGATTAGGTATTAACCAAGCCTTTTCCAAACAATACTGTCTGTCAATTGATTCCAAAATGGATAAACATAAGGCAAAGACAAACTGTCTCATTAAAATAAAGCTCTTATAGAACTGTTGTGTGATGTTTATTGTCAAGAGATTTCTCGTGTTCACAGTCAGGACTCCGTTTGAAAATCAGTTGGTGTGTGGTGTGCTGTCTTTGTCATATCGTGGCACACCACACATTATAAGAGCAAAACGGTTAAATCTGGGATTTTTTGTCCTCATGTTTGTGGTCTCTTACATTTTGAAGATCTTATGATTTTAAAAATCTTTTAGTGTGAACCCAACATTAGTTGAACTTTCAGGGGAGGAAACTGTTATGGGAACAATTGGTATGATAGAGACCTCTGGTGGTGGAACTGAGAATTAATGAGAGTGTATGTTTACCTTAAGAGAGTGGAATTGAGGGGATATATGGAATATACATGTAAATAACTGAAAAAAATAAATGGAATAATTGGTAATGTTTGAAACGGTAATTTCCAGGCTTAGGGAAATTTTGTTCTATTTCACCCATTTGAATTTTTCTCTTGAAAAGGTCCTGCAGCAACCTCTGTTGAATGATTTCCTGAAAACTTGAACCTGTAATCACTAAGAACCGAAAAAGCAAACTTCATTGGTCGGCTTGAAGAGAATAGGTGGCTTTAAGAGAACTACTGCTCTCACAAGGCGTTTTACAGTAAATGCATGGAACATTTGAAGCAAAATCCATCTGGACTACAGACATGCTGAGCTTCTGTTAAATATATTAAATTAAAAATACCTTCAGTGAACTTTTTTTTACAAGCATTCTTCCTTTCTCTTTTACTTTTACAAAAGCTATTAGTCACTGATAGTTGGTGCCAATCATCTGGTGTCTTTTTTGTCTGCCTGACTGGACAACTGCAGCGGTAAGGACAATTAATTATAATTTATATCACTGATTCAGTCTGTTTATGAATATAAACACCAACTGTACTATTTTTATAATACATACATTACATAAGTAAATACAATGCCCTGATGCACACAGAAATTGCTATTATATGTTTATAATAGAATCAGGTGAAATTCATCACTCATCAATTTTTGAGGTTCTATAATTGGTTTATTTATGTCTATTTTTTAATCCAAGCATGCTCTTGATTGCTTTACTGATATTTTAAACCTTAGTGTAAATATAGTTTCTGAATTTTTCAGTTTATTTTTTGAGCCTTTAATGCAAATTATTTACAATAAGTAGTTTTAAGCATAATATCTTTAAGAAGACTAAATTTAAAGCAGTACTAATACTCTTTACAAAAGTTAACAACACTGATTTAAGGCTTGACAGTGCAAAATGAAAGCAAAAATCACATCAGTGAGTATGTGCAGCATGAACTGAGTCTTAAGACATCTTGCTGTCGGGAATTTCAAAAGAAGAAGGGCAACATTTTTTACATTTTTCCTGTAAGTAGTGCTACACAGATAAGTTAAAATGCTGTTAAAATGTTGTTAAAAACTGAACACAACATGACACAACACTTTGAAATGTACTAAATGCATAAAGAATGTATAAAGTGTCTAAAAGTGAGATATAATTATTATGGGCTCCCTACTGATAACTAATTTGTTATGCAAATGAGTGTTTATTCACTCAAGATACATAATTTAGTTGTAACACTGAGGAACAAATATACATCAATCAGAAATGAATTTAATTACAATCAAATAATTAAACAAGGAATTAATTTGGATTTTTCATTGTTTCTCCAGATGGCTTTTTCAGCTGTTACTTATGCTAAAGGAAACTTTGGAAAGGTCTATAAAGTAACATTTGGAAATACCCACGCAGCTCTTAAGAAAGTGCCTTCCACTGCTGTATCTAAAAAAGAAATTCAGAAAGAGAAAAATATATATTGGTGAGTATTTGTATAAATGCCTTTTTTATTATTATTTTAATTTTTTTATTATTATTATTTGTGTTAAGACAGACTACATGAATCTGTTCTGTTCATGAATCCCAGCTTGTTTTGTATGAGACTGGATCGGCAGGATAAATATTGAATACATTTTGAGTGTTATTCTGCGTTTGTGTGAAAAAAAGTAAGAAACAGAAAATTCATTGAAATCATTGAGAAAACACACTGTAAAAAGTGATAAGTTGACTTAACTTAAAAAAAAATTGAGGAAACCCATTGCCTTAAAATTATTAGTTAAATAATAATTTTTTAAAAAATAAGTTAAGTGAATGGTCAAGTTCAATTAACTTTTTTTTTAAAATTATTATTTACTTTATAATTTTGAGGCAACATGTTTCCTCACATTTTTTAAGTTAAGTCAACTTATCTAACAGTAAACTTTTTACCACTTAAAGTTAGAAGTTAGACATTTTAACCGTACTGCTGTTTGTGATATTTCATATTTGGCATGTGTAATCTTATTGTAGTTCACTGAGTCATTCCAATGTGGTAAAGCTCCTGGCAGAACCCTGGTTGGATTCTCAGGGCATGTGGAATATCCCATTGGAATTAATCTCTGGGAAAACTCTGGAAAAGATTATGTTTAGTCCACAACCATGCATGCAGGTACTGTTAAAAACTGCATTTCAATTCATCTTTTTTTTTTTTTAATTTCAACTGATAACAGATTTATCCTAAACTTGGTGAAACACTATTAAAATTCAAGAATGTTTAAATTAAATAAATAAGAAAAATCAATATCAATGTACAAATGTGCTTTATAAACTAAAACTGTCAACAGTTATAGAAAATAGCCGAAAATCACAGTCTAAAAATATTCAGTCTATCATTTTTAACACATAATTATTCAGAAAGCCACACAATTTAAAATGACCAAAAAAAAAAAAGAAAAAACTTTTATCTCTGTGCACAAAACATAATTTACAGGCCAACCCACAACCATTAATGATATATTATATTGTTTGATTTTTACAAATGCGAGCTGTGCTAATAGCTATTTTTTATTTTCTTTCTCAGCTAACAAAGCCTGTCATGATCACTATTATCAAAGGCATGTGTGAAGGCCTCACTTATATGCACAGCAAGAACATCGTTCACCAGGACCTCAAGCCTGACAACATCATGGTGAGTTAATGAAGGTTTTTTCTGGCTGTGAAACATAATTTCTGACAAGAAAATGCATGTGAAAACAAATGCCCATAAACACTATGCTAATAAAGTTAAACATTTTAAAAATAATTATAAGCAAATGTTCTGTTTAAAATGATGAAGAATATTTCTCTAGAAATTTTATTTGTTTATTTAAATAATGATATTTAAATAATGATGATATTTCACAATTTTACTGCATTTATTATTAAATAAATGTAGCCTTGGTGAGCAGAAAAGACATTCAAAAACATAAAAATTTTACCAATCCCAAACTTTTGACTAGTGTGTATTAGGAGAAATTATATATATAATAGCTCTAGCATTTAAATGGTTTCAAAAATGAACTGGTTGCATGGGGAAATGGCTATCATCTCATTACTCTTTTCATTAAAAATAAATAAATGAATAAATCAACAAATATGAATTTTAGGAACTCTAGAAGAAAATACAGCTGAATCTTTATAATGTGTCTCATTCAAGCATTTATCGTCATTTAATCTCTTTACAGGTGGAATACAACACTTACCGGGCCGTCATAATTGATTTAGGCCTCGCCAGATTCCAAAAGAACGGGTTCTGCTTTGGTGTAGAAGGAGGCAATTTGTGTTACTCTGCCCCGGAGATTTTCCAAGGGAAACACAGAGACCAGTACTCTGATGTGTGGGCAATGGGTAAAATCATAGCAGAGCTCCTGATCGTGCCCAGAGCGAGACTCCCTCCAACCATCAGCACTATCTATGTGTTTGGAGCCATGGGTATGAATCCATACAGTTTCCCTGTCTCTAGAATGGTGGACGGATTTGTTATGTTCAGACCTACAATGCAACAGATCTTAGGAGATATTCTTGAAGCAGGGAAGAGGTGGATTAGGATTAGCAGCATTTTAGGAAATATAGGAATAGCTATGTAAATGATTCTCAACTTTTAATGTTTTTTTTTTTTTCAAAAAAAAAAAAAAATAGTTTTACTGTATTTTTCCTGAGATTTATGCAAAATGATTATATGGATTATATGTTTTGCAGTACATGTATATCGATTATGATCAGACTCTGATTAGCGGAATAAAAAATGTTTTATTTGAAAACAATGTTGTAATAGCTATCTGTTGTTCATTTTAATATATTGGTTGATGATTAATGAGTTGATTCTACTAATTTGATTGAAATGTAAGGTGTTTATTTGCTATAGAAATAAAAACCCATTGATACTTTCGGTCTGTATTGACATGTTTCACTTTCAGAAGTTTTGAGATGTAACAGCTTAGAAGTTGTTTTTTTATGCCCCAGAAAACTCAAAGGAGCTCTCGTGTGTGTTTCATTTATTTATCAGCTTTGTTTCAGATGTTTCTCTTTGAAAAACGTAGAAATGTGGAAAGTGCAAATTATTTGCAGTTTGTAGTTTCACCACTAGAGGGTGTATTCAAGCACCAAAAAAAAGTTATCAAACGTTTCAATTGCAGCCACATTGGTTTTAAATGTAGATAATGTTGTAACAACATTAAAATAGTGTAGATTAGTGTACAATGTTTTATATTTATTTTATAGTTATATTAAATTAGTTTTTTTTTTAAGTAACGCAATAGTTACTTTGCCTGGTAATTAGTTACTTTTATAATGATGTAACTCAGTTACTAACTCAGTTACTATTTGTGAGAAGTAACTAGTAACTATAACTAATTACTTTTTTAAAGGTACGTGCCCAACACTGGTGGGAACACACACACACACACACACACGCACATACAAAACCGTATGAAAGGGTGTGATTTTAGTGTTGGAGTTTCTTTGTGTTTCTAAGACATCTTCAGAATGTGTTTTTATCTTGCCATGTTAAATAAACTTGTCCATTTACGAAAATACATTCTTTGCTACACTCTTGCATGTTTCTTGTTTTTCTCAACCTATTTGATAACATTTCCCAGAAGTCAAAAAAGGCTAAACACATTTCTATACATTTTCTAACCCAAATGCTGGGTTCAGCCTGTTGGGTCATTTTATTGGGTTATTTTTAATATTTTTTTACCCAGGTGCTGGGTAGTTTTTCTGTAAGTTACTGGGTCATTTTTAACGCAAAGCAATTTTTTCTACCCAGCCGCTGGGTTGAGCCTGTCTCTGACGAAACAACCCAGCTGCTGAGTTACAGTCAGTCTTACTGGAGTCAGTAATGGCATCTTTCAGCTATGAGTGAAACACAAGGCCACGGTCTGAAGTTTGCAGTTAACCCGGCGAACAGCAGCCCTTTACCGGCTCAGATTTCGGTGACACACCGACATGAGAATTAGCGCTATCTCTGTAAAAAGCGATAACAGAGAATGGTTGAATACACCAAAATTAAAATTCTACTTTTAAATGTTACATTTTTTATGTCTACATTGCTGGTTAAAAGAGTTTAAATGTATGTAATATTGTAAACTATGCTGTATTCACCCAAACAAATTCAGTTTGTCTTGTATTTTGTCCATGCGTTCTTGCTTAATAATAAATGTTCATCTTTTGATTATTGCTGTTGCCTCTAGTAATTTTGTGTGTGTTTTTATAAGTTCCGGTCCATTTTTAACCAGAAGTATAATAATTTTTAAACAATAGTTGGCTTAAATAAAATAACCCAGTATGTTTTGTAAAAACATTTAACTCAACCAGCTGGGTCAAAAATAACCCAGCATGTGTTCTGTCCAGTATTTACCCAGTGCTGGGTTGTTTTTAACACAGCATTTTCTAGAGTGTATTTATCTGTACACTATTAGAAATAAATAAAATAATAATATTTAAAAAAATCTTTATTTCTTAATGAATTAATAAATGATTTTTTTCTTTACCTTATTCCAAAGCACATCTTCAACTTCAGTGAAAGTGATAAAAATTGAACTCTCACATTTAAATTAACTGATCCCACCTGTGTCTAATTAACCAATTCGTTCTACAGCATACAGTCTATGCTGTGTTCAACGACATTAGCGTAATTCTTATAGAAACAGGCTAAGTTTACTTCACTGTGTTATATGTAAATTCATATTTAATGTGTTAAGTAGTGTGATGTTAGTTAAATCCTGTCACAGTTTTCCATATGCCCATGACAAGCATAAATAATGTGCAATACACTCTTAAAAATAAAGGCTCCAAAAGGATATTTTTGCAGTGATGCCATAAAAGAACCATTTTGGTTTCCCAAAGAACCTTTCTGTGAACAGTTCCTAAAAGAACCATTTTGAAGAACATTTTAAAAATCTAAAAAAAGGTTTTTTTTACATATAAACAGCCTTTTCTGCATTTGAAAGGTTCCATGGATGTTCAAGGTTCTTCATAGAACCATTGATGCCAATAAAGAACCTTTATTTTTAAAAGCGTTATTGCAGTAAATTCCATTCTTTACAGTACCATTTAATCCAGTACTTTATTTGCAGTTCGTTTATTCGATCAGCAGAGGGTGTGTGCGAACGCTTTGTTAAACAAAGATCAGCAAAAATACTTTCAGTTTAAGGTGCAGTCCTATAAAGGAAAATGTGTTTATCATTGTATTTAGATGATAATTTCACTTATATCAAAACAGATCACATTTAACAGCAGAAATGCCGTTGTCTACTACGGAAAAAAAATAATAAATAAATAAATGCAACCTGTAACCTCAACATCACGTTTTGCAGCTGTGTGACACAAATCACTTCTTTGAACGCTACAAATCAAACGTTTGGAAACACTTGAATCTCAACATTTTGATTTAAAGGCATGTACTTGAACACATGAAACAAAAACAAATATTATACTTATACTTAATAATACACTTAAAATAATACATTACATATTTCTAAATTATAAATATTACATTTTATTTATTTATGCACGCATACATACACACACACACACACACACAATATAAAATATTATATATAATATAAAAACTGATACTGTGTAAATAATAAACTGATGTGAGGTTTGCAAGCAAGGAATTTAATTGTTTAATTGATTGATTTATTTAAAAAAAAATAAACAAATAAAACAAATATGTCTAAGTTAAATCATAACTGATTATTGATATTTTTATGTATTTATTTTTCATTTAGGAATGAGCCAAGAAGTTTTATTCTACTGCAGTGTGCAGTGGTTTTGTTGGCGGTGATCCATCTGTACAGTGAGATCACCTGAGGGTGTGAGCGTCATGTGACAGTGAGAATCTGAATCATCATTGGGGTGTGTCATCGGTGAAGCACCTCTAATGATTGGCTCACAGAGGAGAAAGAGAGCCAGAGAGATACATTACCTCATAGCAGAGGAAAAAGAGATGAGGTCATACTCACCTGACTCATATTCCCAGCTCAGAGAAGCATTTACACTCAATGTAAACCCCAAGTGTTTATGTGTGTGTGTGTGTGTGTGTGTGGGAGAGAGGGAGAGACAGGAGGGGGAAGGGTCAGTACAGTCATAAAGCTCAATAGCAGAAAGACCTGAGTGATGTTCATTGATAATAATATCTCTTCGAATATAAATGACAAAGCAAAAGAATATAAGTATGTATATTATTATTATTATATTATTTTAATAATTATTATATTATATTATTATTGTATTGTATCAAGTTATAATATAATTCTGTTTTCATTATAATTTTTGTTGACCAAAACAATGGTTTTTTTTTTTTATCAGTGTTTAAACTGTCTTACCTAACCCTAGCTAGCCTATAAAATGCTATATATTAGATCCCATTGTGACAACTTACCCCATATAGTGTGGTAAAAAAAAAAAAAGTTCCACTTTAAAGTCAATGTATGATAAATTAAATCATTTTTATGTGCATGTATATGTATCAGTACAGATGTCTATTTTTTTTTTTAATAAATAAACCTACCTTGAAAATATTAATATGGGTTATTATTATTATTATTATTATTATTATTATTATTAATGGTGTTATTATTTATGAATATTAATCCAATCATGTAGCTAATATTAATTGTGATCAATTAATATAGAATTGATATAATATTTATGAAGTATTATATAATATATATTGTATTTTGTTGTTTTTCTGTATTTTCTAATAATTAAACAATTTAAACATCATGTAATCCATATTAAGTGATTATATAGCATTATATTGTATATTTTATTATTTTTTGTTATGCATTAATTAACTATTAATTAATCACACTTAATATAGATTACATGATTGTCACTCTCTATATTTAGTGTGATTAATTAATACAAATTTTGTATCATATAATAATAATCATAATTTGACAGTCGTATATCTGAATTAATTATGACTTATAATCTGTTATGTATTAAGTCTTAATTAATCACACTTAATATGAATTCCGACAATCACATAATCCATATTAAGTGTGATTAACTAGTACTGAATTAATATAAATCATAATTTGTTCACATATATGATTTTTTTTAAATCATATATGTGAATGAATTATGATGTATTATTTTATTTATTATATTTCTGTAGTGTATTAATTAACGTTATGGTATGGACCCTTTTCACAAGCCTGTGATGATGCGTTTCAACAGTCATCATCATAAATCCTTTAAAGTTTTTTTTTATATTTTGATTTTTAAAAATATGTATGTACATTTGTAATACTATACTTTGTATTATATCACCTTTTCATCAAGTTACAAAAAACCAGTTAACGCTACGCGAGGGTGTTTGTAATGCTGAGTGTATGGGGGGCAAGGTAAATTTGACATTGTTCTGTTTTCTGACTGCCGATATCAGTCTAGCTCAGTTTTTTTCCTTTGATTGAAAGTCGTGAAATCTCTATCGTGTAGTTTTTCTTTTGTTATTTGAACAAATGGGAATGCAAAAAATTACCCAACTATGACGACTTCCGCTTTGAGAAACCCGGAAATGTGAGAAAGGTCCATTAATGCCGACTGATTCATTTCATTGTTATGTGACACCACATTACGGCATGCATGTGTACTGACAAATGCTCTGCTGGATGATGTCATATTAGGTCATTATTTACAGAATGTGGGTGTAGTGTGTACAATATTAGTATATGAGTATATGCAAACATACCGGCTCTGCCAAGAAAGACAATGTCCAGCACAGACTTCAAAAGACGCTTCCAATGACTAGACGCAGATTTGACTGAAACAAGCAAAGTGAACGAGCGGAAAAACAAAAGGGGACTTGACGAACAAAAGACCCAGGCCCACAGACAGACGGAGCAGGCAGGGAAACATGATCTGTTATCCATAGTTGATATTGATTTGGGCCTTGGGCTCCCAGTAGACACCATTAATGGAGGCAAATGACCTTTTGGACATACTGACTGTCACTAAGGTGCTGGCACGGATCCAGAATGTGTGAGAAAGACCCGTCCTGTACATCTCATACTAGTGTTGCCATCTGATTGACTCAGGCTGATGCAACTTTGAGTGTCCAACTGACCAATTAAACACTGGAAAAACTGCAAATGCAAATGAGAAGGGGGAGTGTAGACAATCACCTCATTTGCCATGAGAAGAATTTCACAAGCATTTCCTAAGAAATCAGTTAAGTATGCTTGCCTTTGATAGTAAAGAAATATGGCATTCTGATAGTCAAAATGTATGTAAATAAAACCAGTTATTACACTACAGTATCATGTTGCCACCACAACTACATTTGTTTTCCTAAACTGATGCATTGCATGCATTTGTAAGTATGATCCAATTCATATATTACACACACACAAACACATTTAAATTGTTTTTAGTGTTTAAACTCTTCTACCGAACCCTAACTAACCTATAAAATACTATTGAATAGATTCCACTGTGACAACTTACCCCAATACAGTGTGACAACATGCTCCACTTTAGGGTCAATGTATGATAAATTATTTAAATTATTTTTAGATATGTACATGTATTTTTAAAAACTGCATTTTTTTATATTGTTGTTTTTTTTTATTATTATTATATATTATTATTTTTATGTTATATTAAATTATAATAACTTTTGTTGACTAAAGCAATGTTTTATCAGTGTTTATACTGTTTTACCTAACCCTAGCAAGCCCATAAAATCCTATTGAATAGGTTCCACTGTGACAACTTACCCCAGATAATGTGACAACATGCCCCAATTTAAGTTAAATGTATGATAAATTAATTAAACTATTTTCAGATATGTACATGTATTTTTAAAAACTGCATTTTTGTATATTTTATGTTCAAAAGTATTTTAGTTGTACAAATATGTATCAGTACAGATTTTCACAACTGAAACTATTAATATAGGCAAAATGTGTGAAAATAAGTCATATATTAACTTGCTTAATAATAATAAATATATTTAAAATATAAACAGCTGATATTATTTCTATAATTCAAAGTAAAATTGTTGTTGTTATAATTATTCTTATGTTGTATTAAGTTATAATATGTTTTTTTCATTATATTTTTTGTTGACCAAAACAAAGTTTTTTTAATCAATGTTTAAACTATTTACCTAACACTAGCTAGCCTATAAAATGCTATTTAATAGATTCAATCGTGACAACTTATTCCATATAGTGTGACAACATGCCCCACTTTAAGATCAATCTATGAAAAATTAAATTATTTTTATGTACATGTATTTTTACCAACTATTACCAACAATTATTATGTTCAAAAGCTTATTAGCCATAGAAATATGTATCAGTACAGATCTTTTTTTAATAAATAAACCAACCATGAAAATATTAATATGGGTATAATAAGACATATTAATGTGCTTGATATTATTAAGTAGATTTAAAATATCAACAGCTGGTATCAGTTCTACAATTTAAGCTAAGATATGTTTGTTGTTGTTGTTGTTTTATTTATATAATACTGTTATTATGTTGTCAAGTTATAATATATGTTGTTTTCATTATAATTTTTGTTGACCAAAACAATGTTTTTTTAAATCAGTGTTTAAACTATTTTACCTAACCCTAGCTAGCATATAAAATGCTATTTAATAGATTCCATTGTGACAACTTACCCCATATAGTGTGACAACATGCTCCACTTTAGGGTCAATGTATGATAAATTAAATTATTTTTATGTACATGTATTTTTATAAACTGTATTTTTGTATGTTTTTATGTTCAAAAGCTTATTAGTCATACAATTATGTATCAGTACTGATTTTTTAAATACATAAACCTACCTTGAAAATATTAATATGGGTAAAAAGTGTGACAATAAGACATTTGCTTAATATTATTAAATAGATTTAAAATATCAACAGCATCAGTTCTACAATTCAAACTAAAATATGTTTGTTGTTATTATTATGTTGTATGTAGTTATAATATAATATGTTGCTTTCATTATAATTTTTGTTGACCAAAACAATGTTTTTTATCAGTGTTTACCTAACAGTCTTACCTAGCCTATAAATTGCTATTGAATAGGTTCCACTGTGACAACTTACCCCATATAGTATGACAGCATGCCCTATATTTTAAATTTAGTAATTTTGTAATTTTTTTTTTTTATCAATTTTTAAAGTTTCAAAAATGAACCTACCTTGAAAATATTTTTGAAAATTATATACAAAAATAAATTAATATTAAATATTAATTGGGGTAAAAAGTGTAACTAAGAGTGCAGTTTGCTTAATATTATTATTTTTTTAAATAATATTTAATATTTTTAACAATATTTAAAATATCAACATCCGGTATCAGTTCTACAATTCAAACTACAATATATATATATATGTATTGTTAGTAGTATTAGTATATTAGTATATTGCTGCTGCCGCTGCTGTTGTGAATGTTGTTGTTGTTCCAGATTTCATCTTTGCCGCCAGGCGTGGCATCATGAGGACAGTGTCGTCTGAGGTGGAAACACGAATGGTCTTTGTTCAAGGTTTGCCTGAGATGTTGCTAGACACGTGCTCGCTCTCTCTCTCGCTCTCGCTCTCTCTCACTCTACCATAAATGTGCAGTGCAGATCCTGCAACGTCTGTCTGATAACTCCCCGCGTCTCTTCTTCTCAGTGCCTCTCAGTGTAACAGCACTCCATGCGCAACGGTAGTCCAAACAACAACTCAGTGACCCGCTGCAACCAACGGCAAACAGGGTGGGCGGACCCCCAAATTATGTCAGTTTAACTCTTTCAGTTTGGGGAAATATTGGGGACAGATGTTTCAGTTCCTCTGTTTAAAAAGCCGCCGACACTCACCGCGTATTTTCGGTCATGTTATGACACTCCGCTGATCAAACATCACAACAGAAGTGCTGTTGTTGAGAATGCAGAGCGGCAGCTGGATGGTGTTGTTTGCAGGCGCACATGTGTGATCATTCTGGCACGCCTCTCCTCACAACACAACATAATGCACTGTGATGTTGTAGCCTAATGTTTAAGGCGTAAAAATAATGTTTTGGATTATTCATTAGAAATGAGTTGTTGGTTGCTACAAAGGAGTCTGAAATGCAACGGGATGGATGGATGGGTGGATGGATAGATGGATGGATGGTGACTCTGTCTCAGCGAGGCAGGGCATGGCAAGCTGTTTGAACATTTATTCTTTTAAACGAGTAGGTTTCGATTTGAAAAATAAACAGATTATATAATAATAGCGATAGTTAGTATTAGTATTACTAAAATATTATTAGTAGAGACTAGATAATATATTTCATAAATTTCAAGGATAAAAATGCATTTTTTTTGTATAATGCTGCAATTCTCCACTCGTGTTCATATTAATATTTTTTATGAAAAATGATGACTCATTTAATTGCATTACACCATGAAATCAATCAATCAATCAATTAATAAACAAATTGTCAAAATATATAATGCATATTATGTTTTTAATATTATTTTTATTACAAAGTAGAATGAAAACAGTATTTTTGTTTATTGTTACTTATCATTACAATAATTCTGAATCAATATAACTTTATATATATATATATATATATAATTTTTTTATTTTTTTGGATGAACTGGTCACATATTGCTACTATATATTGCTAAATCAAATTCTAAAATAATATTAAAACACGCTTAATGCATATTATGTTTTTGTTTATTAGATTTTTATTGTTGAATTATTTTAATTATACAAAAGTAATAATATAATAATTATATTAAAAATATTAGTTCAAAAATAAAAATAATAATTCAATTACAATTTTGTTTGTTACTTAAAATAGAAATAAATTATATAATATTAGTTATTAATATTATACAAACAATTGATCACGATTGTGTACAAAATAAAGGTTTTTGTTTACATAATATATGTGTGTACATGCATGTATATATTTAAGAAAAATGTGTACTGTAATATATAATTTTAGTTATATGAATATAAATATATGAATGTAAATATTTTCAAAATATGTGTATATGTGTGTATTTATATACATAATAAATATACACAGTACACGCATATTATGTAAACAAAAGCTTTTATTTTCGATGCGATTAATCGCGATTAACCGTTTGACAGCACAAATTTATGTATATTTAATTATATTTAAATTGTTGACACGTATTTTATATTTTATGTATAATAAGGTAAAATTAAAACAGTAATTGCAATTTTGTTTATTGTTACTTAAACATAAAAATGAATCAGAATTGTATAATTTATTTAAAAATGTAACTTTTAATTCGATAATGATTATACAGAAATTGTGATCATTTATTTTGTTAACAGTATCATTTGTAAGAAAAAACAAACAAACAAACATGCCGCTGAGTCTCAGTACTAGTTACATAAAAATAGATTGATTGTGGGGAATACATGCAGCAACGGCTTGCCATAGGCGGGGACTGAGCGAACCAGACGGGGTGGAGCATCGCTTCGCCTGGCCCCTCTCGGCGCAGACATCCTTGTGTCCCGTTCGCCTTGTGCGTTTCGGAACCGGAGAGGGGGCTGGTCTGTGGGAGGGACTAGCGCAAAGGGGGGACTAGGACCAGGAGGGGGCGGGGTGGCGGCGAGGGTGCTGTTCCTCCAGTCTCTTACCAGTGTCTTTGTCTCACACTCTTTTGTTAGCCATGCCTAGCTTGCTGGTTCTAGCAGGGATCATGGAGAAAAATGGGGGCTACGGCGGGGATTTGGCCGGCTCCGGCTTCGGTAGCGAGGGTCTCCTGGTGCCACCCGAGGAGGAGGAGGACGATTCCCGTGCCCTTAGAGTTGCGCTGGGCCAACTGTCGCTGCTGGGTCTTGGAGAGGGCGAGGACGGGGCTCCTGCGGGTGGAGGTGGTGGTGGTGGAGGAGTTCAAGACAGGAGTAACAATAACCACCACAATCACATCCCAGCCGATTCGGGAATGTTACAAGGGAAGAACAAGTTGTGCGCCCTGTACGAGAGCTCGCCCACCGAAACCAAAGGACGGGGCTGCAACATAACGGAGTGCGTCCCCGTGCCAAGCTCCGAACATGTGGCCGAAATAGTGGGGAGGCAAGGTAAATACACCGATGCGCACTTTCACATGCTTTCCAACTCGTTCTCCAGGGTGCGCGGCTCAAACTAAGTGTGGAGCTGTCTTGACAAAGAAAAAGGGAGTGGTGATGCTTTTAACGTGTCTGTTTTAGCCACAGTTCAGCACTCTGTTTCAGCGCCTAGATGGCATTTACATGGGCATTTCCTCTTAGCTCTCAGCAAACTTATCAGCGGCTACGAGAACAAAGGCGTTATTCCACATCCACGCCTTCAATGTCAGCATGCTGCTTTCCCTTTGTCGTCTGAGCGCGCGTAATTCTGCTTTTTGAAACAGAAAATGGAACGCGTGTGCGCTCGCTGGATACAATGTAACAGTCAACGGTCTTTGTTGACTGGATACATTGTGTCATCCGCTCCTTCGCGCGCCTCTGTAGTTCCTGGGGGCTTTCATATGCAGCACCACGTTGTTGTTGTCAGGCCACCTCAGACAAAGAGGACTTGTCGGGTAACTTTAGTCCACCGCTGTTGTCCGAATATCTCGCGAGCGTCTAAAAGTGATGAAATTCTGACAGCGTGGCCAGACAAAGAAGTAAAAGTCCCTCCGTGCGCCGTTGAGGGCAGAGCTATACAAACGTGACTTGGCGGAAAAGTTGCATTTTGAATGTGTGATGATATTTGGAATAAGTTGGGGAGGCAATCGCGTGTTGTTGGGTCACTTTGGTGACCCCGCTGTTTGAAAAGTCACTTCGTAATACATTTCCAGCATCCTGGAAAGCCGTGTTGCATTCGGTCCTGGAGAGACAGACTATAAAGACTGTATTAGAGTCACGCCCCGTCTACCAGTACAACAGCCCTGCACTCAAAGCAGGGGGTCAGGAAGCTTCTACTGTCCGCTCGTTAAGAGCATAATATCTCCCCCAGATGAAATATGCACTAATAAACGTCCCAGCAAGCGGCTTCCCCGCATATGACGACTTTGTTGAGTTGTAAAGTGGCCTGCGTGTTTTCAGAATCCCCAACTTGGGATGCAGTGAACGTGTGGATTGGAAATTGCTGATTAAGAGGATTCGAAATGGGGTCTTTACCTCATTAGTCACTGATAGTATGGCCACATCCTGTGACATTCGCTTGGCCTTTATTAGGTTAATTTAATTGCGTTTTTCTATGAATAGATAGATGCATTTGGTCTCGTAATAAGTCGGAGTGATGGCGAAAAAAGCAGCACACTTAGGCATCCTTGTTATCGCCATTAGTTGGAATTTGGAGCTGTGAGGTTCCAGTGCTTTGTTCACCTGCAGTGGCTGCCATGCCTGTTAGGAGATGTGCTCCTGCAGCGAGAGGGACGATTCAGCGGCGGGAGGGAATCTGTGCTCCCCGCTGTCAGTGCTAGACAGTCCATCCAGGTTATTTTTTTAGCTTCTGCCGTACACAATGAGGCATGAAACCAGTGTGCAGAGATCTATCCACTGAACAGGCCCCTGGGCGGAGAAAGCCACCCCACTCTTGATAAGACACCACTGAGGTGCTAATAAATACTCTTTTGCTGAACACGAGGCAGATGCTGTGGAGCACCACACCTTGTCATGAAGTCATATCTCAACAATAACTTTGTGGGGGATTACGCGTGCTTGCTATGTCCTCAAGTCAACTCCTTCTGCAAAATAGTTGGCAAATGTACATCTTAAGCACATTTTAATTTGGGTTTCGGTGCTGAATATCATAGTACCTGTAACTGTCAGTTAGCACATGGCACTGTTGCAGAGGCGTCATTCAGACAACAGTGATTTCTAAGCGCTATTGTATTTCGATTTTTTTGTGTGTGTGTCCTATTAGGATACGTCAACACAAAGTGGAAAATTTTAATGGGATTTATTATGCTAAATACTTAAGATAATTTAAGGCAAACACATTCTTTATATATGATGAATGAAACAGCAAAATATAGTATAATAGTGTGATGCAGACAGTGTAATGTAGAAAAAAGGCCATTGTTTTAATCGATTTGTACATTTACCACAACAAAGAAGAGTGAACAGTCATTTCCAAATTCACTTTGGTCTGCATTCATTAAACACGAGCAGAAATTTCAGTGTGCATTGTTCAATCAATAGTTTTATGAACAGAAATGACAAAGAAACAAAGATTAACACAGATACTTATTCTGTTTATGAACAAGGACCAATTGGTTTAATCAAATGTTCATTTTTATCTTTATTTTACTATTTTAATATACTTTGCACAAAAATTGCAAGATGATGCTCATTTTTTAATCAAAAATGTTATTTTAATATATTTCTTATGTGACCCTGGACCCCACAAAACCAGTCATAAGGGTCATTTTTAAATGGTCTGAAAATGAGCTTTCAGTTGATGTATGATTTGTTAGGATAGGACAATATTTGTCTAAAATATAATTATTTGAAAATCTGGAATCTGAGGGTGCAAAAAAAAATCAGAATATTGAGAAAATCGCCATTAAAGTTGTCCAAATGAAGTTATAGCAATGTATATTACTAATCAAAAATTAAGTTTTGATATATTTACAGTAGGAAATTTACTAAATATCTTTATGGAGCATGATCTTTACTTAATATCCTAATGATTTTTGCCATAAAAGAAAAATCAATCATTTTGACCCAATGTATTTTTGGCTATTGCTACAAATATACCTGTGCTACTTAAGACTGGTTTTGTCATCCAGGGTCACATATAAAACAAAAGTCAAGGTAATTCTAATTGTTTACAGAAAAAATGTTTTAATAAATTTCCTATACAAAATTAAATTCAACGCTCATTTTTACTATAACATTTTTTATATTGGTATATTTTGTATGTAGGCTACAATACAAAACAGATATGGGCGGGCCCAGACTTTTATGATGAATCAGCAGAATTTTGTATATTTAAGCATGATTAAATGACAAAAAACATGGTCTATTTAAACATGATCAGTTGTGTTAAACAGAGTACTTTACTTTTATTCAGAACTGAAAACAATTAGTTTGTGAATGAGTTGTTCTGCTGCAGATTCTGAGCATGGGTGACCTTTTGACCTGGACACAAATAAGTATTATCTGACAGATATTAGTACTCCTACTACTATAATGCTCCTTTTCCGCTCAACAGGTTGCAAAATCAAAGCTTTGCGCGCAAAGACGAACACCTACATCAAGACCCCCGTCCGAGGCGAAGAACCAGTCTTCCTCATCACCGGCCGCAAAGAGGACGTGGCCCTGGCCAGACGTGAAATCATCTCAGCTGCGGAGCACTTCTCCATGCTGCGGGCCTCCAGGAACAAGTTGGGCGTCTCTTTCAGCGGCTCGCCTCCTGCGCCGCTACCTGGCCAGACCACCATACAGGTGCGGGTGCCCTACCGCGTCGTGGGTTTGGTGGTCGGGCCGAAAGGCTCAACTATAAAACGCATCCAGCAGCAAACGTGCACTTACATCGTGACTCCGAGCCGCGACCGTGACCCCGTCTTTGAGATCACCGGCTCCCCCGGGAACGCCGAACGGGCGAGGGAAGAAATCGAGGCGCACATTGCCTTCCGCACGGGTGGCCTGCATGACCACAACAATGAGAACGACTGCTTGGGACCTGACAGCGGCAACGGGGGTCTGGAGAGCCGCCTGCAGCAGGTGTGGGGGCTACAGGGGGCCCCGCGCAAGCCGCTTGCCAGCAGCTATCGCCAGAATTTCTCAGACGCCATGGTCGGAAGTAGCGGAGGAGGAGGTGGAGGAGGAGGAGGTGGGATTTACAGTAAAGGTGACTTTACCAACCACAGCAGTGGGGACAAGCCATGCTCCTACTTTGGATCCGAGGGCACTCAAAGCTGGGGTGATCCCGACTATCCCAAACAGGTGGCTTACTACGCCCAGCAGCGCTCCAAAAGCTTTGGAGGCCTGCCTCTTCCTCTGACCAGACTGTCGCCGGGACTGCCCGAACCGTGCGGCACCGGAAACTCCAACGCCGTCGGGTCTCCACACGCCCAGGCGCGCCGCGCCCACAGCGAGCCCACCGCCGCCACCGCTGCATTCACGGGACGTCTCCCGGTGCCGGATTCTCCGCCCGCCGTGGCTCGGGACTGCATGACCTGCTTTGAGAGCAAAGTGACCGCCGCTCTGGTCCCATGCGGTCATAACCTGTTCTGCATGGAGTGCGCCATCCGAATTTGTGAGCTAAACCATCCGGAGTGTCCTGTCTGCCACACCCTGGTCACACAGGCCATCCGGATATTCTCTTAAAAAGAAAAACGTCTTTGTTTTGTTTTTGTTTTTTGTTTTTTTGTGGTTCGTTTTTACTCTGTAGAATCAGTTCACTTTTAATCTTTTTTTTATTTGGTCAGTATTCACTTTTTTTTATTTTTCAGAAAACACAAAACCAAAACAAGCAGATATTTTAGAACACACTGCTTGGTTTACTAAAAAGAGGAAGAAGTATTTTCAGATTTTTCTTTTATATGTACACATATATACATATATATTTTATAAAGGTTTTTTTAAAAATGGAAAGAACGTAGTTCTTAGCATGTTCGTTTGTTTTGCTTTACTTTATTTAATTTTTTTACTGGTGCTGTTTTTTTCCACATGCTGTGTGTGGACAGTAACAGAAGAAATAATGTGAACATTTTACACTTTTCCTTTGCTGGGGAGGTTATTATTATATATATAAAAGAAAAATATCATTACGAGTTTATTTCCTAAGATTGGAGTATAGTTTTACATCCCAGCATCTGCAAATGAGCGAGTATTCTTTTTTTAAGGCAAACTAGAATCTTAAATCTTTGCACCTTAAAACTGATGTAAAGTGATTGTCGACAAAACATTACATTGCTAGATGTCTATGCGAAACAGATGGTATAGAAATAGGGGCTGATATATACGACCTGATGGCTTTAAATTCGGTTCACATTCTAAACGACACAATTACCGACGTAGTATCTGCTTTGCAAATCAATATTCGAACGGGTAATTGACGTGTAAAACAGGGAGTTTCTCTTTTTTTGGGTTTTGTTTTGTTTCTGCACCAGTGAGCCTATTATGTGATGTATCTAAAACGGTCTTATTAGGTACAATACGAAAAAAAAAAAGGAAAAAACTACTAGAGCAAACTGATTGGTCAGCTCAAAAAACCTTGGAACGCATCCAGCGTTCTGTTTTCAAGAGGACTTTCCCGGGTTCTTTTAGTAATGCTTTTATTTATGTTTCTGCACTCGGTCAGTGCGTTTATGATTTTTCCTTTTCCACATTATTTAGTAAAACGCTGAGCATAAGGCATAAGATGAAGTACAAGAAAAGCAGAGGGGGCGATTGAGGGGAGGGGGTCTGTAATCTGATCCTGAATAGACCAAATAGACAAAAGCAAGCAAGTCTAAGAGCTACGGTACAATGTAAATCACCCGTTCCCGAGGTGCTGCGTTTGAGTTGCAAAGCGTCCTCTGACTGTCCGTCTGCACTGAGGCAGGTGTTGCATATCGTACTTTAGATTAAGTTTTTTTTTATTTTCCGAGGGTCGGGCTTGTCGGGGGGGACTGTGCTCTAATTCTACCAAGCGCTCATTCGCTGTAATGACTACAGAGCTCCTCCCAGCGAGTATATTGTTTTGTCGCAGTGGTGGTACAATCCCCGGAGCGCCCCGACATGGCCTGCCCTAGGAGGAGCTGATAATTAGCCATACATCAGAGTCCAGGTGCAAAGCAACTGCTGTAGGAAGGAGGGGCGGCGTACAGTGGCGTGAATGAGGACGGAGATGCCGCGCAGGGGGCTAAACTAGGTGCAGCTGGGGCCCCTCCTGTTGATCGCTTGCTCGCTCCCGTTCTGGTATTCCCACTGGGGAGAAAGGGGGCCTCTTTTGTCCTGCCGTGGGGTGAAAAAAAAAGTCCAAGAGCAGATTTTATTTCAAAGAGAAAAGCTGGCCGTTCTGGGCAGAGAGTGTGACTAGATAGACCCAAAGCATTTTCATTCGGAGATTTCTCGTTTAATGCGCACAAGAGGCAGGCCGTCGAAGTTTCCATGGAGTCTTCCTTCATGAGCGGGACATCCTGCCGTGACCCCCTCGAGACAGGCCTGCCAGCGCACGGTCACGAGCAGCCAATCGGAGAACAACCTTGAACTCTACAATGAAATCAGACAATTGTAATTGACAAGAAAGCAGGGGGGGAAACGCCCAATTTGGTGGCCGCTCATGCTGAATCAAATTACACACCCACTGCCTGTCTCATTGCAGGCTGGGGATTTTGGAATAGGGGATTAGAGCGTTCGGAGGTTGGGAAACTGTCTTTTTTTTCTCCCCCCTTTGCTAGAAGGCCACTACAAAAGAATGGAGCCACTGAAAATGTACTCAGTTTGAAATGGGTCAGTTTTTCCCCCATCGAGCCTCTCTGCACCATTGCCACATGTGCGCGGTGTTAGAAGATATGCTAGGGTAAGCTTGTGATTGTATTTAACTTACTATAACGATTTACCTTTGAGCCATTAGCATCTTAAATATTAGTTTTGAAAAACTTTTGGACTGTTACAGCAGATAGTCGTTTGCCTCATCTGAGTTTATGCGTTATGTCCGCGTTAGCGCCTTTGTGTTCCTTTCTAGAAGCGTAATAAGGTACTTTGTTTAACTGAAATATTTTTCAAGTCCCTTTAAGTAACTCTCAGATTTGAGATACGAAACTGAAAAGGCTTAACAAATTAAAGCTCTTAAAAGCACCTTATTTTGAAGCAAGCAGCATTTGCAATCGTGAAGCATGTGCATTTCTCGATAGCGAACTCGAACGGCAAATATTCTTGTTATTGCACTTAGGTTATATTTTGGGTTTGCACGGATAGCATATTTTAAACAAGCCACTTATGGGTCGCGGTCGGGAGTCTTTAGAAATAGCATCTTTAATATGAAGGGACAACAATACGACGGTAGTTTCTTACCTTTCTTCAAATCCCCAGCACTGATCAGGGACAGACGTTCGTCCATCGAAGGAATGTATGTTTGTGCATTTCGGTCGTTTATATATATGAACCAAAACCATTTTACAAATAGAATCAATTATGCAAACCTTAACAGCTCGAATTTTAGAATCTGATTCAGTAGCTATCTGTCTATATGCCGCATTTGTTCTCCTGCCTCTTTTAAGGTCACTAGGTCAGGAAACAGCAATAACTGTCTTAACAAAACAAGTCAATCCTTATCCAAAAATGCACTGTTACAAAAAAGGTTGATAACCCTAAGAATTGTCTAAAGCCATGCACATTGTATTTACCCGATTACAGCCCCTTCAAGCAGACTTTCCCAATTAGAAAATGCAGCACTTCAAAAGTTTTTTTTTTTTTTGTTTTTTAACCAAACGTCGCAACTTCTACTACAGTGATGATATAGTTCAAAGAATGTAGCCTGAATCAATGGACAAGGTGCTGTGGAGGCATTCAGAGCGAGATATTATTCAATACAGGCTTTGAAAGGGAGACATTTTAACTGTTAAAGACTTTATACAGCCAATCACAGCAAAACCTTTTTTGAGTATTATTTATTTGATAGGAATAAGACTATATTTATTGACATTTAGGGAGATATATAATAAAGACTGACTACCATAGGCATATCATTAAATATATTTCACTGTATAAGCAATTCTGAAAATATTGTAATAGTCTCTAATAGCCTAGTTTGTAATATTGCGTAAGGCGTCATCCCAATAGAAAATGAGATAAAGTGTGATGTTATTGATGCCCCAAAATCTAGAAAATACATAACCAAAAATTTGGGTTATCACAATCAATAGGGGAAAGAATTCATAGAGTTTAGTTTGTACAGCATTTGCTTCGCCTATACGGTTATGACAATACAAAAAAAAAAAAAATCTACACACCCTATTGACAGGATTTACTGCATGTAAGAGCAGCTCAGAAGAAATTTAAAAATGCATATCAGAATGGTCTAATCATTAAGATAATTTAAAACTGCCAAGTTCCTTCATAATTTCACTATGACTAGGGCACTATTATTATGCCTAATCCAAAATAATAACTGCCCTTGCAAAAAGCCATTCTGATCGAGAAGGGGGGAGTGGTCAAAACGTACGACTACAGATTCACAACAAAAAAGTGGTCCGGTTCTAACAGGAGTCTAACAGGTTTAACAAGAATGTGTTGTCTAACGTGAAACTTAATATTAAGAACCACTGTGAATCGTTTCCGTTTCTGCTTTTTTTTTTCCAGTAATTATGTGGTGTTGTTAAATAGTTGCAGTTCAACAGCTTCTCCTGCTTCTTTTTGGTTGTGCATGCTGGGAAATTATTTTACAGAGCATTATTAACCTTTAAACAGCCTGTGTAGATAAAATATAACAGAGCCACTTGTACTACAGAGATTTTTAGTGAGGACTACAGCTGGTGTTTAATGTAATGCTGTACGATGACACCAGTTTATTTTTCCAAACCCAACAGAAAGTATCTAATGCACAAATACCAGATAAATGCTCGTATGTTTACACACCCCAAGCAGAATCTGTTTAGAAGGTGCTTAGCATTTTTTTGTAAGTGTTTTTATTTTTAGCACTGCCCTGAAGATGCCATATACAAAAAATTATTTACACAAATTATTTATTCCGTTCAGAAGTTCACATACCTTTAGTTCACAACGCTGCGTTTTCTCCTCGAGCGTCAATGATTGTTTGCAGCCTTTTGTGAAAGCTGCATGAGTCCCTCGATTGTCCCGAGTGTCAAAGCTGGAGATCAACATCGTATAGCCGCTGTGGGGAAGAACTCAATTGTGCAGAGCATGCTGGGAAACCAAAGAACTTGGAGGATGTTTGTCAAGAACAGTGGGCTGCTTCAACACACAGGACTAACCAGAGACTCAAAACTATCACATATGATGCAAACAGACATTGACGCTCGAGGAGGAAACACATGAATTCAAACAAGGGCATGTGAACAATTTTGTCTTGTGGGATATTAAGGCGAGACACTCCAGATGAACAGGGTGAAAAATTAAATAATAGAAAAAAAATGTTTTTTGAAATGTAACGTTTAAATATGCAAATGAGGCATTATCCTATTAAATTCGCACAAATTTGCATACATTTCCAGAACAGAAATCTGAACACTGGATGAGGCCTGATTAAAATTCTTGTTTCGTATTAGAGTTACATTTTGGATAACTCTTTTTATCAATCCATCAATCAGAAAAAAGGTATACAATATGTAAAACTGTTCAAAATATAGACAGAAACAAACCTGTAAAGTTTGGTGTATGCAAGTTCTACTAAAGCACAGGAGGAAAAATCTACAGATGCAAATAGATAAAAGCCCAAAATCTCTAAATTGATCAGTGCATGTTTAAAGTTTTTTTTAATCTGATGTGTCTCGCCTTATTTCAAAAAAGCGCATCAGGGATGTGCTAAAAATTTTTAAAAATGCAGTTTAAAAATTCTTCGAGGGGTTTACAAACTTGTGAGCTGAACTGTACCTTGCATTCCCATAACGGATATATTTGCATTTTTAGTCTAAGTTTTTATGAACAGTATATACCCTTATATGTTCTTACATAGCAGATAGCGAAGCTGCACGTATTTATCTATAACCGCTGCGGCGTCCATTCCATAGAATCACCAGAGAACATATACGTGATGCACTTAAGCAATTATAATGCCTTTCAGTATAGTACAAAGGGCAAATAATGTATTTGAATGTAAAAATGGCCACCCAACCAATGTGTGATTTTGCCTTTTGTTTCTTTATCAAAGTGAGCTTTAAGTTGAATTATTTCATGGCTAGAGAAATACCACCATATCTGTTTAGGTTCTTCCTCACAGCATTTATACAAAGCAACTTAAAAGGGAACTTAAAATGTCTTATAGCTGTTTCGTAAGATTCTATTTTGCTAACATGCATTATTATTTCATAGAGGAAGAGGTCAGTATCTGGATGTTATTTATGAATATCTTTAATGAAGCAAACATATTTATAAGTAACTTCAAGACGTTTTGTTTTTTAATTAATAAATTAAAAAGTTAATATATTTCTAAAACGCATGAAGTTGATTTCTACTAAAATGATTAAAACTATAGAATTTTTATTTATGAAAGTTAGAAGAAAAAAAAAATCCACACTTCTGACAGCATAATAAAAAAAACAGTGGGGAGGGGTTTCAAAGGCTTATATTTTAAAACGTCAGATACGTAACGTGTGCATTAACGCCAGAAATATTTTATAGCATTCGGGGGGTATTTTAGTCACTTCAACTTTGTGCCTCAATACCGCGTTTTTGCATACTAGAAGCGCTCAGAAGTGTCGTGTACTTGTCCTTTAACACCTCATAGATGAGTGAAGGGTCCCTTCCTTTTTTTGTAATATTAAATTGCTTTGTTTTTAAATGCAATTGTTATGAAGCGATAACAGGCTGAAGTATAACAGGGTTAAACAGAAAAATGATTGTGCATAGTACACGCATACAGTAGTAATAACACAAGCAAAAATCAATTACATGTAACGTCGTTCCGATTTCCAATCGTTTAAAAATATGCATGACAAAACGTTAAAAAAAAAAACAAAAAAAAACAGCAAACACTTTTTTTCAGCGAATCAGATGTTCCGTTATCATATTTGTTTGCAGATATGTAAACGGAATGCAGATTTCGAGCACATTCACAGTAATACCGTTAATTGCATGTAGCTTCTATCAACCTGTTTTGTCACATACAAATGAGGCTTATGTACAAACTACACTCAAGGGCTGATGATTCAGTTTCATTATTACCGAGAGTGTCTCAAACATGTCAAAGCGGTGAACTGTTGTTTACAAGATTACACGGAGAAGCATAGTCTCAATCTTTACTTCATGGTGAACACGCATCTCGACTTTGTTTTGGCTCTGTGGTGGCAATGATAGTTGTGTAGTGGTTTCAATTTCAGTCAGACAGGAACATGGGGTGGGGGGGGTTTAGGACGGTCACCGACGTGACCTCGCTTGGGATGAGTTACTCCGGTCCGACAGTCTGTATTTGGTAGCTTCCAGCACAGTAGAAGTGTTTCATACAGCTCTCATAGTGGTCTTAGTGCATTAGTTTGGTCAAGCATCTCCTGGTACTAGTGTTCAATTTATTGTTGATAAACGAGGGGTTTGCCATATCATAGACGAGGCTAGCCGATACTCCACGAGTCGTTTTAATTTCATAATTCAGTATCGTGTCTACACGGGGGCACGCAAACTGCAGGTTTTTTTCCTTAGAACATGTTCTTTGTGACTTTCATTTTTTGATATTTGATCAATGTATCTATGCCATACTAGTTTTGATTTTTGGGTTATTTTCGAGAAATTGTATTGTAAATGTTTCTAATAAAACAAACTGAATAATCCGTCACTGCCAGCCTGAATTCTGTCGCTCGCACACCTGATGATTTGAAACAAAACTGATTTTATTCACATGTGTCATTACACAGAAAATGGTACAAAAAAAAAAAGGATCAACAATCACCAAAAATTAGCTCACGGGTTCCCACGGTCAAGGAAGTATCAGGGAATTTTAAGAATCGCCTGGAAAAGTCACAGAAATTAATAACATCTCAAAAAGCTCATAAATATTTCATCAACTAGAAATTGCTCTTGTGAGTGCAATCTCTATACGATGAATTTCCTTATCCGCTATTCAGGAATGACTGGAAAGGTCATGTGGAAGTCACTGGACAAAAGACGTGGGAACCCTTTCAAATACACAAGTTTTTAACTTTCACCCTATGTGAAATCTATACACCCAAGTTTTAAAAAAAAAAAACCCCAACATCCATGCTCACTGAAAACACACAAACGTATTTGCAGTATTCACAGCCTTTGTTCAGGAGTCCCACTGGGAAAAGAACAGGCACAATGACAGAATCTTCCCAAAGCAGTAATTATCAACGACTCCAGTTAAACGGCTGATATTCAGCATAACAGATTGATGGCATTAGCATAAATCTTACAGGCAAGGCATTTAGGGAAGCACCTCGTGTCTTTAAACAAACGACAAGACTGCACACAAAAGGTCCCGTCCTGAGGATTTGAGCGCCGCCGCACACATATGCGCAGATAAAACCACACCAAAAGACAGAAAAGCCAGGACAGTGAGTGAGATCTCAAGAGACCTGCTGCTCTTCGGGTTACATGTAGAGATAACAAGGGTGGCCAGCGAGGAATTCGCTTCCAGTAAGAAAACCTCAGCAGTACATCACAAGCCATCAGTTCCCCTGCCTTGCAATATAATATGGTCAATGTACCCAATCACAGAAGCTCCTCTTCGAGAACTGCATCCCACCTGCCGCTCATTTTCCAAGCAGAAAAAAGCTATTAGTCGACACCCAGAAACCAGCAAAAGCAAAACTAATCATGCAAATTCCCAACATCATAAAGTCATAAAGCAGAAAAAACATCTGACCCGCAGTAGGGATGGGAATCGTGGGGATTTAAAGGAACAGTTCAAACAAAAACAAAAATTAAGCCACAATTTGAATGAATTCTATGATAATATGATGACTGGATGAACTATTTCTTTATGATTCTGGCACCTTAATTCATTTTTAGTCATTTTAAGGTAAACAATTAATAATAATGCTGTATTTGTACACATTAATAATGGTGTATTTTCATACTTTAAAGGGGAAACACTGCAGGCAAAAACAGTTTTTTCATGCACGTCAAGTCAGAGATTTTGGGCTTTTTGGTTTTTCATAAAGTGTTTTTTCAGACAAGTGGAAAGAAAACATCCAAAAGACACTGTTAAGTGTTTCCTTTATAGCACTTTAACTATGTGTGCCAATAGATTTCAATCACAATACATATTTTTAAAGGCTGTATTCTCAAAATTAGTTTTTTTCTCCTACACCGAGCCGCTTACACACATCAGACTTTACATTTTCATCTCTGTCTATATCCTGAACATTTTTACAGAGGGATTTGTTTATATATAATTTGCTTGATTATATACATTTTATTCCGCCAATCATTGTGAAAGATATTGTTTTCTGTCAGTTCTAAGTATTTTGACTCTAATATGTCAAAAAAAATTCTAGACCTTTTCCAGTGTTTAGATTTATTGTACTAGAAATGTATGCAAATTAGTGCATTTCATTAAATAGTGTCTCATTTGCACATTATAACTTAACATTTTACAAACTTCTAATACAAGAAATGTTTGCAATTATCAATGTAATCAATCAACTGTGTTAACTGGTGATAACTATTAGCTCTTTTTTTTTTATTCACCTGCAGTGTCTCGCCTTAAATGTTTGGAAACAAAAATAGCATGCCTGAAAGGTATTGCTGATTTTAACGCACAGCTAAGAGTAAATAAGATACGTATTGATCATCAAGACAACACAAACTTTAACTCGGTTCTATATTGTATATTTTATTATGCATAAAATAGCATAGATTTAGAATGCATAAATTCAAGAACCGTTAACCAAATCAAGTGTCATAAAAATAATCTGATGATTTTAGAACTAGTCAACGATTCCCAACCCTAAATCTGAATATAGTACACTCTTATTAAACACTACAGCACATACAGCCATTAACTTAACCTATTAACATTACTCTGAGCCACAGAAAACACTCCCAGCGCTTGTACAAATGAGTGCCATGACTGGAAGGAGAAACCCTTGAGAAATTGCGATCAATAATCTAGCGATGGATAAAAGCATGACAAAAAGCACCACAGAATAACAAGATCATATTTGCATTCAATAAATACACGAGAGGTGGAAGAACCGAGCGAACGGGCGGCTATGATGACCACAGTGTGAATTTCTCAGGTGTTGAGATGCATGGAAAAGATGTCAGACTACTTCTGCGCTGGCACACTAAAGGAAACAAAAACATTTTGATTTCACAACTGAATCCCTATTGTGATCAGAAAGCATTCAAGAGTTACTTAAAAGAAGCATTAGACATTCTAAGCACTTTTTCCTCATTCTTCAGCCAATTGTTTGTAAGCAGACTGTCTGTGGCAAAAGTGCAGGGATAAAAATCAAAAGAGCAGCCACGTCTGAGCGTCCCAGCTAACTGCTCATTTCTAATTAGTCTGAAATAAGAAGCATGGCCTCTCATTTCTGAGAAAAAATCCTTGATCCATTCAATTTCAACATCTGTTGTTCTTCAGTTTATTACTCACTTATTCTGGGCATAACTAAGCAAGTCCGTTATATACGTTAAGCACACCACGCGCAGAGAATACAACGGTCATGGTCAACCTTGCAGCCCAGCCCATCAAAGTTGACGATTTTCCCCGGGTCCCATGGTGGCGCTGTGGCAGCTCAGTTATTCTGACAGCAGGCACCCTGCTTGCCCGAATTCTGTGTGGGCTGCACGGTAATGGGAACCACTTTGGAGCTGGGGGAGAAGCCGTCATCGCCACGCCCTGACATCTGCCTCTGGGACACGATACGGTAGATTTCTGTGTGAGAGAGAGTCGGGATTATGAAGGGTTGTCTGATAAATGTGAACTTCCAGGTATGTTATTGACAGTGGAACAACTTCAGCTGCGGCTCATTATGACACATAGAAATGAACAGTGTAACTGTGTAACACGGTGTGGCTGAAGAGAGGTATTTCCCAGGCCAAACAAAAATAAATAAATAAATTAAAAAATAAAAAAGCAAGTCACTATTTACGCGTGGCAAACTTTTAAAGTTTGACCTCAAAACACAGTTTCATTCATTCACAGGAAAAGCAGAGGGCATCTGTGGCATGGAGTTTGACGCCATCTAGAGGTAATACTTAAAAACAATACAAAAGCACTACGGATTTGCAAAAAAATGTCAAGAAATGGCATAATTGTGACCCTGGACCACAAAACCAGTCATAAATAGCATGGGTATATTAGTAGCAATAGCCAACAATACAACAATACTATCGCTTTTTCTTTTATGCCAAAAATCTTTAAGATATTAAGTAAAGATCATGTTCCATGAAGATATTTTGTAAATTCCCTACCATTAATATATCACAACTTAAGTTTTGATCAGTAATATGCATTGCTAAGAACTTCATCTGGACAACTTTAAAGGTGATTTTCGCAGTATTTTGATTTTCTTTGCACCCTCAGATTCCAGATTTTCAAATAGATTTATCTCCGCCAAATACTGTCCTATCCTAACAACCATACATCTTTGGAAAGCTTATTTATTCAGCTTTCAGATGATGTACTCATCTCAGTTTCAAAAAACTGACCCTTATGACTGGTTTTGTCATCCAGGGTCACATATGTAAAATAGATATATGATTTAAAAAATAAAAAGAAAGGAAAATGTACCCTGTGTTTTATTAAGGACATTCTCACAACCCCAAACTCTCATTACTGTAATGTGACACAATAATGCTATTATTTAAGCTGTAAATGACATTTATAAAGTAATTGTATTTATTATGCTTTACTTCTTCGCTAAAATCTTTTCTGGGTGATTTTTATTACTGTATTGCAATGAGAATGGGCTTTTTTTTCACATGACTATTTTTTCAAATATTTGAACGAAAGTGAATTTAATACAGTAATAATAATTTAAATGTAATACAATTTTGGATAAACGCATCTGCTAAATGACTAAATGTAAGTATTTAAAGGAATAGCTCAGACAAAATAAAAAAAACTGCCATAATTTGCATGACTTGAGTAAATGATCTGCTAATTTTGATTTTTGGATTTACTATTCCTTTATGATTCTGGTTCCTTAAATTATATTCCATTCTTTACCCTTACAAGTCTGGTCTGAAATTATTAAAATCATAAATGAATCACGCATAACAACAACTAAATAAGAATTTTGTTTTTGGAAGGCATCACAGAAGTGACGGTTCTACCACAAATGGTGCATTCCACTTTTTAACGGTGGGAAACAAATCACGTGCCTGAACTATGCCTGAATGTTGTACATTTTATGCATATTTTATTATGCATAAAATAGCACAGATTAAGAATGCATAAGATGAGCAGAATTAAGTATCAGAAATGTCCAGTTAATAACAAAACATCCAGGCCACATTTACCTCTAAATTAAATTTCACAACATTTGAAAATGTTTTATATACTAAGTGAATATACTAAACTATGCATAAATACTTTGCTATTTAAATGCTATTTAAATACTATTCTTCTTATTACAGTAATGAGAATGAGAATGTTCTTAATAAAAAATGACTGGTACATGTTCTTCACCTCCGAAACCTGATTTGCTCAGGACTGACCTGTAAGAATGGTCTGGAAGGCAAGTTCAACATTAGAAGAGTCCAGCGCTGAGGTCTCCAGGAAAGAAAGTCCATGCTTCTCTGTAAAACACACACACACACACACACACAATTCAACAGAGTACCTGACATCTCCTACACACAGAAAAATTTAAAAGACGTTTTACATATATCTAGCTTCCCAAATACATTATTTATCATAAACAGAAATGGTATAAATATTAAGAGAGCTAGCAAACACCAGATAAACAAGTAGCATGCAATATAAACAAAAATCATTACAGCATTCACTACTCAAGGTAACCTTTAAGAAAAAGGTTAACAGAAGATATCACAAACAGCAGAGCACAGCGCCAGCAACACCAAAGTCATGATGTATCAAAGGCAAGTTATATCTTGAATGTGCTGTAAATCACTTAGGATTAAAGCATGTCAAATGTATAAACGTGAAGTATAACAGCATCTCAGTATGAAGATATATTTGCCAATCACCACACCTCTATTACTAATACAACAATGAAGACAGCAAAATATGCGGAAAGCATTGTGATTATATTGTTAATGGAATGCATTACACATAAATGACTAATGCTAAATCGACACTGCTTAAAAATAGTTTACAAGATGCCACATCATTGTATCATCAGTACTGCTTTAGGTTACAATCAAGTAGCATTCAACTGACCAATCAGCAACAAGACCTGTAATTTATAAACACTTCAACCAAAAGACCTAGAACACTATCAGCACCTCTGTGACCTTTAAAGGTATTCCAATTGACCTTTTTGGTTTTGACCAATTATTTAGTTAAAGAAGTCCACTTCCAGAACAACCATTTACAAATAAATTACTCAATTAAACTACTGTTTTGAGCAAAACATTTCAGCATTTTTCTCCATATAATGGACTGGTATGGTGCCTCGATTTTGTACTTCCAAAATGCAGTTTAAATGCGGCTTCAAATGATCCCGAATGTGGTTGTAAACTATCCCAGCCTAGAAAGAATGGTCCTATCTAGTGTAACGATCATTATTTTAATAAAAATAATACAATTGATATACTTTTTAATGCCAAAAGCTTGTCTTGTCTTACTCTGCCTGCACTGTTTTTTTTCTGTTCGTGACAGTTAGGGTACATCGAAAAACTCCCATCTCATGTTCTCCCTCAACTTCATAATCGTCCTATATCGCTGTTTTTCCTTTTTTATTAAGGGTGTTTGATCTTCTTTGCATGTTCACTTTGCAAAGACTGGGTCGGTACTTCTGCAGCGATGTAGGATGATTTTGAAATGATTTTTGAAGTTGAGGGAGAAAATACGATTGGAGAAAGAAAGAAAGACATGAACATCTTGGATGACAAGGGGGTGAGTACATTATATGTGAATCTTTGTTTTGGAAGTGGACTTCTCCTTCAACTGTCAACCCTACAAGGTGTCTTCACAAACGTTACATATTGGGTCTTATTTTTACAAAAAAGTAAAAATAGGTAGTTAAATACTTCTGACTACTTTATATAAATCTGGGTAAATTATATAAACAAGTCTAGTGTCAGTTTATAAGTTTGGTTTGCCAGAAAGTAATTACATTTCAAAAAACTAGCTAATAAAGTCCTCATATCACTAACCTGCAAATGCTTTGGCTTCATCCATAGGAACGGCCCTCAGATGGCGCAGGTCGCTTTTGTTCCCTACTAACATGATGACAATATTGCTGTCAGCATGATCCTGCAGCTCCTTCAGCCAGCGCTCGGCGTTCTCATAGGTCAGATGCTTGGCAATGTCATACACCAGCAGGGCTCCTACGGCACCTCTGTAATACCTGTGAACGCACACACAGACATTTGAAAGATGCATTCATTATCTAGCTACTAAAAGATACACAAATAACACATTTATTCCACAATTTAAGCTGCTTAATAATAGTGCGATTACTAAGGAATATTTGGCTGGTCATGTGATCACTTATGTGAAATAAAACAGCTTTCTTCCTATCCGAGTGAACATTATTAGGCACCAAACTGTGTTGGTTTTCTTATTATTCAAAGCCACAATTATCATTTTTAACATAAGAGCGGGCATGGCAATTTTTAGCTTGAATATGCACAGTTTCTAGTTACTCGCTTCCAGTTATTCCAGCTATGCAAAAACAATCTTTATTTGAAACACAAAGAGTTTTAAAATTTACTGCATTTGGCTATCACACATTTAAGCTTCCATGTTTATTAATTATCATTTTAATAAAATACAATATTTAAAACTTTTTACACACTTCTACCCTAGTAAAAAAGTAATAGATTTAATATGCATTTATGTATAGTATATATACTATTTATAGTTCAAGTCTATGAACATATTTACTGACATATCACTCGAGACTTACTAATATAAAAATTGTAATTTAACTTTAGTTGGCGCACAAAGCACATTTTTTTATATTTTTTAATACAAAGCCTAAAATGTTTTTTAATGGCACGATTGATGAGCACTGTATGCTCTTTGAATAATATCGGTCTTTAAATGCAAAATATTTAAAGTGCACCTAAAGTATACTTGCAATAGTTCCACTTTAGCACAATCAAATATACTTAAGTATATCTTTAGTTGGACTTCAGCACTGCTTCCACACAATTAAAGTGCATTATGTATGAAATCAGCTGTTCCAATTTAGCATAAATATACCAGTTTAGTATACAAAAAGTACAACTGTAGGGTATTTTTGTTAAGTACATAATATGAAAATGTATTTGTAGTATACTTAGCATGAAACAAATGTATGTTAAATACATTTTAGTATATTTATTCTTCACTAGGGTAGTCAGGGACAGAATGCAAACATAATTCTGTATTTTTAACTAAGCAGAATCATGAATATTTGTACCCTGTACTACTACTACTTTTTGTTAACTGTTTATCATACGTCTTAGAAGACCAATTAAAAGAATTAGAAGAACAATTAAAAAACATTATTTTAACTCTATTTTGGCTTTGTTTAAAGCATTGTGAGCACCCTGGAATCTCACAAAAACTGTCAAGAAGTGTCATATATAAAATAGATATATAACTTGAAAAGAAAAGAAAAGAAAAGAAAAGAAAAGAAAAGAAAAGAAAAGAAAAGAAAAGAAAAATTCACTGTTTTTTTAGGTCAGTCATAATTTTCAATTAATCCGATTCTTTGCTCTATTTCTTTAAAATATCTTATAAATAATTTAAAACTTACCATTGTAACTTACTATTATCGTCTATCAAATCCTAACACAAGTGTATTTTTTGCATGCCTAATATATCTCTTTTTTAACCGACAGGCCTAGTACAAACTAAATTATTTTGTTTAAAACAATAATTTAAATTATTCTGATTAATTTTTTTTTCCCAAGCACATTTTACCAATTCCAATCACATCAATCTTAATAATTGTACCTGTAAAATAAAACCTGCTTAATAACTATGAATATAAGCCGGTTTCACTTCTAGCCCTCTTTAACAACTATGCATCACTTATAAATGATTACATACAGAATGAATGGTAGTTATTAAGATTTACATTGTTACACAATATGTGTAAAAAAACAATATGATCAGAAAACTGACTTGCCTAATAATTATGCGTGCACTGTAGTTTTGTTGTGTGTGTGTGTTTGTGTGTGCGTTAGATACTAAATAACAAAACAACCTTTTTCCTGAGTAAACGATGAGTGCCGCCATTACAAATTCTAACTTCCGAATGGATGCTCTTCTGTTCCGGGCTCCATAGGAACCCATTCAAATAGAGCCCATCTGTTTTTAATGTAGATAATGTCTTCATGTCATCTACACACTCATTAAACTTTGAGGAGCGAGGCACTGACAAATGACAGTCATTGCGACATTGCAAAGTGATGGCGCTATGAAGCCATGTGCTTTTTGAAAACATTTTAATAGGTTTGTCATTAGATTACCAACTTGGAATATACACGAATTTGACTAGAAACACTGGACACTGGAAATGCAAAGCATTCTTTAGGTTAAAAGTCAAGCTGGCTTCCGCGTTCAGGAAAAACGTCTATAGGTGAAAATATGTTAGATTTACATGTAAAATATTTATATTTATATATAATATAAATTATATACAAGTGTTTACATATATACATATAAAAAATATATACATTTGTGTGTTTTTATATACATAATAAATATACACATAAAGTATGTAAACAAAGTTTTATTTTGAATCAATTAATCGCAATTAGTCATTCTGCAATTGCAATTTTTTAATTGGTGCACAAAACAAAAGGAAAAGAACTTTTTAAATTAGTTGATGTCTTGATAGATTTTATGAAGACACTTACGCTGATGTGATGGCCCTGTATCTCTCCTGCCCAGCCGTATCCCAGATCTGGGCCTTGACGGTTTTGCCCTCCACGTGGATACTGCGTGTAGCAAACTCCACCCCAATCGTGCTCTTGCTCTCCAGGTTGAACTCATTGCGAGTGAAGCGAGAGAGCAGGTTACTCTTGCCCACACCCGAGTCACCAATCAAAACCACTGCGAATGAAGAGGACACGGGTGCGTGAGATCAACCGGCTCTACTTTATAGTGCTTTTAAACGCTATTGTGTGTGTGCTATTGTCCCTGGAGACACACATGACACTGCGAGAGCTCTTTCAAGCAGATTCCATTTGTGCACTTGCAGGAACCGGCCTCCCTCCACCGCACAACAGCAATTAGATTTGAATATTTCACACACAATGGGTGTGTTTCCACAAAGCTTTTAACAATGAGTGAAAAGGGCATGACTGAAGAGCAACTCCCTTTTTCACCCACACAGGTAGACTTACGAAATACTGGGAACGTCTGTCTCCCACTGACAGAGGCTAATAGATATTACAGAGAAATTATATTGACAGTTACACTACCATTCAGGTATTTTAGGGTCAGTAATTTTTTTTTAATTGTGTAAAAAACACATTTCAAATTGTTCTTTTGAACCTTCTATTCATAAAAGTATCCTGAAAAAAATGTAGCATGGTTTCCACAGAAATATTAAGCAACATTAAACAATTTTCAATATTCCTAACAATAATAACAAAGTTTTCTTGAGCAGCAAATCACCATATTAGAGTGATCTGTAAAAGATCATGTGATATTGCAGCTTTGCATCACAGGAATAAATTAAATATATTCAAAAAGAAAAACAATGTTACGTTTTTACTGTATTCTTGATCAAATAAATGCAGCCTTGGTGAACATAAAAGACTTAAACAAAAAAAAAAAAAATCCTACTGACCCCACACTTTTGAACGGTAGTGTTTGAATTGGTTATTCATTTTTTATTTTTACTTTTTTTTTTGGATGGAATCAGTGTAGCCTAGGTAGGCATACTGTATGAGATAAGAGCAAGGCTTTCATGTAAAATAATAAAAGAGACTTCAAGGACATCAAATCTTATTTCTTTTGAATTTTTTTTAATGTGAAAGTGAAGATGATTTCAAAGCTTTCATGGAGGGAAGGATTATTAGTGAATGGCTTCAATTCCAGTCTATCCATCATGCAAAGATGTTGTTTGACTTCAGAAGATGATTTAGAATATGACATGAAGGTGATTAAACAATAACAATTAAAATTTTGATTCAGCCTAAACCTGAAACAAACTGGGTTAATGTTGCCAACTCGTCAACATAAAAGAATTAAATCTAAAACAGACGTCTCAGCTAGGCACAGTTATATGTTAGGCATGCAGGAATGCACTATGACAAAAACATCTGCTTGTTTTAAGGCTGGTGGACGGGCATGTTTAAAAAGCAAAGCGGTGATTGAACAGCACTGATTGACTCATGGTCAAACAACGAAAGGTGCACGGACAGCTTAAACACATGGGGGTCAAGGGCAGAACTATGACTAATGGAAGTGTCAAATTCATGGACATAACCGCCGCAGATATCAGATTAGTAAGGATAATATCATTAGTATTCACATTAGTAAGGGAAATTCTCAAACGTTTTCATTTGATCTTCTTCAATCTTGAATAATTGGTTATGCATCAAAATAGAGCAAATGAATGATCTGAATTAAAAGAGATTTGATTTATTACATCAAAGGAGAGTTTTAAAACCTCCTGAACGCAAACCCATCCTGAAAAAGACCTGATTTATACAGGTCTTACCGGTTTAACTGTGCTTATATTGCTGGAAACCTCACTTATTGGAGGAAACCTCAAAATCAACTTTAAATGTGACAAGTGCATTAAATTTCCAAATTATTTGTTTCCATATCATAAGTTCAAAGGTGTGATCTAAATAGGAATTATAAAACGAAACAAGACACCTCAGGAGAAGCCAACTGTGTTATGTTTTACATAACCAGGCAATGACATTTAGATGTTATTAAAATGTACAATTTGGAAAAATGTTGGAAATTCCATATTAAGACTACAGCTGTGTTTTGGAACATGACACTTGCTTCTACCTGCTTTAAGATGATCATTAGCTGTTTGACCTGCCACCATGTTTCCAAAAACCAGCTTGTCCAGCTTAAGCCAGTATGACCAGCTGGTTTTTTGCTGGTCCAAGGTGGTCTACCAACTACTGGACCAGCTTGAAGCAGTTATCATGTTGCAGTCTATAGTTTTAATATGTAATCTCCGCATTAGAATAGAAAAAGAAGACACCCTATGACAAGAGAGACAAGCAACACATGGAGGAGCTCATCTGAAAGTCAGCTGTTGTGCAAGTACAGTAGTAAATAACGTGTGCTCACCTTTAAAGAGATAGTCATACTCGTCCTCTCTACCCGTCATGGCTTTAATCTTCTTACCGGCTTAATAACAAGTCCGTGTTTTCAGATATAAAGACGTTATGCTCTTCTGGAGAAGCACAAGGTGCTGTTAGACTATATTTACTACGAAGTCAAGTAAACTTTGTTTATGAGACGCATCAGTTGATCACACGCGCTTCATTACTACACGCGTTAAAGACTCTTAGAATCAAAAAATAAAAACACACAATATATCTCCTTCCGTCAACGGTTATATATGAACTAACGGTTAAGAAAATACAAATCCCAAAATTACAGCTAATCAACTTTGATACGATGTTGCTGGGCTACGTCAACCAAGTTTCGCCCTGCTGTCTCATCTTAAGGCAAACACTTACGTCATCGTGGTGAGATGTAGCCCCGCCTTTGCGATAATCCTATTGGCTAACAATCCTGTCTATCACGCGCGTGTACTTCTGAGACCCAATGAAATGGCGAAAGGGCTTCCGTACAGGTGTGTAACGTCACAGGTGTGTCTTTCATAGTTGTCAGGCGATATAAATACAGAGTATTATGATATTAAAATATAATCAATATACGTCTTGGAATGAAAATACAAGCTATGATGAAACACGAGGTAGCTAGTCAGTGCTTTAGAAAATAGCGTGAAAGAAAGCAGAGCGAAACAGGTGTGTTTCAGGTGAGCACTTCCACATTCCACAGCGTGACTTCACTCATGCTTTACAGAGGATGATGGGACCTGGAAATGCCACGTAGGAGGCAATGAGGAGGCAGGGCTGTGCACCATTCAGCGACTGAACTGGAAATGCCGATTCAATTCCATTTTGATGACTGAATTTAACCTGAAATTGCATAGATCATTAATAGATCTTTTAATATTTACGGGTGTGAATTACCAATATTAGATGAAATTTAATTTCATATATTAAAAAAAAAAAAAAAAAAATGTCTAGCAGTACACACACATCATAAATTGCCATTATAAATTATATTTTAACATAGAAAGAAATTATTTTCCAAATTGTGATAATATTTGACAATATTACTATTTTCAAAGTATTTTTTATCAAAAAAAAATGCAGCCTTGGTGAGCATTAGAGACTTTTTTAAAAGTTATAATTAATATTTTTTATAAATATAGTGGATGAATACCATCCATTCCTCTATAACTACTGCAATGAATGCTTGCTAACTAAACACCATCTAAAATATTTTAAAGCTCTATCAGAGGTTGTTTAATATGCACAATAACTCAATCTATATGTGACCCTGGACCACAAAACCAGTCATAAGGGTCAATTTTTTTCGAAATTGAGATTTATACATCATCTGAAAGCTGAATAAATAAGCTTTCCATCGATGTATGTTTTTTTAGGATAGGACAATATTTGGTCGAGATACAAATATTTGAATATGTGGAATCTGAGGGTGCAAAAAAATCTAAATATTGAGAAAATCGCCTTTAAAGTTGTCCAAATGAAGTTCCTAATAATGGATATTACTAATCAAAAATTAAGTTTTGATATATTTACAGTAGGAATTTTACAAAATATCTTCATGGAATATGATCGTTACTTAATTTCCTAATGATTTTTGGCATAAAAGAAAAATCTATAATTTTGACCCATACTATGTATTTTTGGCTATTGCTACAAATTTACCCCAGCGACTTAAGACTGGTTTTGTGGTCCAGGGTCACATATGTAAGTGTCAAATATTACCTTTGAAAACAAAGTTGTAGGCCTCATCAGACCCCATATTGTCTCTCATGTAAGCATATATATAATTCATATATGATTGCAAAAAGCCAAGCTGGACACATCAATTAATATTCCAAGTCATAAATCAAAAGCTAATCATTAAATTCATATTTATTATATTGTTTATTGAATAATGATGATTCATAAATGTTCCCTGTGCATTTTCAAACTCTGATGTTAATACAGTTTTATTTCCTTTTTTGTTGTTGTTGTTGTTGTTGTTAGACATTTTGCAAACTGCATTTGAAATTCATTGTGGAAAAAAAAAAAACAATTTAGACATTTTCCATACATAGTTGAAAAAAGCTTTAATTCTTATTGGAAAATGACATGCTCTATATTTTTAATATTGTGGTAACAGCACCAACTGATAATACCTGCAGCATCAGCATTCATTTATGAAAATACAAATCAACACATTTCTTACAAATGCTTTATATATAGATTTTAATAGCACAAAATATTAAATTAGTGCTGATTAGTCTTAAATAATAACAATAAGTTCTTTGCCATATCTTTATTAGGCATGTTGAATAAATCAAATTAAAAACCAAGTGTGGATGAACATGTAAATCAAAAAATGTTCTTTCCACCATCTTATGCAAATAAAATGAAGAAGTTATTTCTAGCTTGTTGTATTCTTCATTGGACCAAAGTGTATGTTAAATGAATTAAAAAAAAAAAAGGAAAGTTTGGCATGACATTTCATAAATAGCACAAACAAAAATCTCCTACTGAGATGGAACATTTGACATTAAAGTTAATTAAAATTGACATTAATCCTTGTCAAACCTGACAAACATTAAAATGCCTTTTAATTGTTACATAATATTTAACAATACAAATATGGTTATGTCAGTCAATGAAATGGATTTCCTTTTAATTTTCTTTCTTAATGATAGCCCTATTGTACAAGCTGAATTCACAACTCTATTAGGCCCCTTGTGAAGTCCTTCAATCCAGAATGTTCTTTCACAGGTTCTTACAGCAGGCCTTCTTTTCTTCCTGTGCGTCTTCTGCTGAAGCTTTAGGCTGGGATAATGTCACAGCATTGATAGAGCCTCGGGTCACTTCTTTGCTGCTTACCTTTTTATGGATTTCTGAAAGAAAGAGATCAAATAATGACAGCCTTATTATGATAATGAAGCCAAGTGCTTACAAGCCTGACTGAAGAGGAGAAACCCAGAGGGCAGGAACACATGTAAAGTACATGTAAATACAGTTTGATGTGTTCAGAATAAACAGACCTGTAAGCACAGTGTTGAACGCTGCCTCAACATTTATTGACTCCAAAGCAGAGGTTTCCATAAACAGAAGACCATTCTTTTCTATAAAAAAAGATGTTAAATCAGGATTAACTTTGATGAAATCAGCATTTTGCTAAATGATACACACTGTATACACTCTAAGAGACATTTGTAAAAATACTGCCGTGTACTATGAAGGGACATTCTGTACTCATTTTTGTTTTCAGGTGTTTAACCCTTATTTTGAATTATGCCTTGTATTGTGTACTGTTTCGGGGTGTAAGGAAATGAAAATGTTTTTTTCTTGCAATGCAGTTTCTCTATAAATAGACTGGAAATGTAAAATGTATATTCATTTACATTTTTGTTAACTTTAAAACGATGCAATGGACTGCAAAAATCAAAATACAGGTGAAACACCTTCAAAGTTCCCTCATAATAATACCGTACATTATGCCTGATTTACAGTCATTTTTATTGATTTTCGTTAGAGTGAAGGTAATTTTTTATTTTCATGTCTGGATGTTTATATGGGTTTATAGTGGCTTGTTTTACTGTCACAAGTACATAGATTATAAAAACAAATTAATGTAAAACATAAATTTACTATCAAAAATGATATGAAACTAACTAAGAAATGATGAAAACTAACAGTTTAGTTAACCTTTTAAAATGTAGTCAAACAAAAATGTAATAATTACTTTTATTTTTAATAAATAAACATTATTTTTCAATTAAAACATGGATGAAGCATTTTAATATTCCTTAAAAATAATGTTATTATTATTACTTTAAGAAGTGCGTTCTGCTGTGCAATAGTAATACATATAATTTTCATAATTTCTCAGGTTAGAAATAACATTTATTTTGGCAGATTGTAGTGAAAACCTTTGAGTTTTTGTTTTAATAAATTGTATTATTATTATTAGTAGTAGTATTCTTAAATGTTGTTGGCATTATTATTACTTAAAAACGTACATGCTACTGTAATACAATATTGTTACAATTTGTTCAAGTTAGGCGTAACTTTTATTTTGAAGGTTTGTCATGAAGACTTTTGAATTTCTGTGTAAATTTTGTGAAAACTGGTATAAAACTGTCTTCAGTAATGACCTGCAAAGTCCTTCGCATCCTCCATGGGAACAGACCGAACCGCTGCCAGGTCTGTTTTGTTGCCCACAAGCATCACTACGATATGCGGATCTGCGTGATCGTAGAGCTCCTTCAGCCAGCGCTCGGCACTTTCATACGTCAAGTGCTTTGAAATGTCATAGACTAGTAGAGCTCCAACCGCTCCTCGATAATATCTGAAATACAGGGAAACAGATCACACCAGATCAGATGACTCCATTTACTTTCTTTTTCGAGTGAACGGAACAGTGTCATAAAACATGATGTCATAAGCAAGATTACGTAATGAAGATTTAGAACAATAGTTGAGAAATGAATTGTATAGCAACGGGTGGTGAAACATGATGTGCTACATTTCTCAATTTGCTAACGAATAGATGAATGACAATTTACATACAGTCAGTAATGTACTTGCATGTAAACATGTTCGAAGTGAGCCACTTAAAGGGACAAATCATCTAAAATTCTGTCATCATCTCATCACCCGGCTGCTCTGCTACATATAATGGAAGTGGATGGTGGCCATGATTTTACAGAGAATTATGACTTAAATATTGATCGGTTCCTCACATAAATCCACTGCATGGCTGATGTAATTATATAACACACTTACATTTGAAAGTTTGGGGTCAGTACGGTGTTTTGAAAGAAAGCAATATTTTTATTCAGCAATGATGCTGTAAGATGTATTTTTTTAACTTTCTATTCAGGAAAGAATCCTAAAAAAATATATAATAGGAAATGTTTCAAATCAGCATATTAGAATGATTTCTGAAGGATCATGTGACACTGAAGACTGGAGTAATGATGCTGAAAATTCAGCTTTGCATCAGAGGAATATATTACATAATAAGTTATATTCAAATACAAAACAGTTATTTTAAATTGTAATAATATTTTGCAATTTTACTGTTCTTATTTTAAAATTTCTTGACCAAATAAATGCAGCCTTGGTGAGCATCAGAGGCTTCTTTCAAAAATATATATATATATATAAAAAAAAAAAAAAACATACCAACCCCAACAGCAGTGTATATAATGTAACTAAGAAATAAAAATAATTAACTACAGTAAAATAAATTAGATAAAATACATTTATTTTTATTTGAGCTCACAGCTATAGTAACCATTCCCTTTTATAAAAGAGACGTTATGTTCCACAGAAGCAATAAAAACACAACATCTAACTAAGTAATTGACATTTTTGGGGAACTACTGGCATATTTGCTTGTTTAGCACCACCATTTGTCAGGTACTTCACACCAAGTAAAACTCACGCAGAAGTGATGGCCCGGTACCGCTCCAGTCCGGCAGTGTCCCAGATCTGAGCTTTGATGGTGAGACCGTTTAGCTGCACAGTTCTTGTGCTGAACTCCACTCCGATGGTTGTCCGGCTGTCATGATTAAACTCATTCTTGGTGAACCGTGACAGCAAGTTGCTCTTGCCAACGCCAGATTCTCCAATAAGAACCACTGCAACAAAACAAAACCCATTATGCAATTGGCTACAATGTCATGTTTGTTGTCTTGGACTTTTGTGGCAAGTAACTCTTCAACAACAGCATAAAGACGAAACATGTTCTATACAATCACAAATCTGCATCCTTATTACAAAACTGTCTTGTTGTTTATTGCAACTCAAGACAGGAGCAGGTCTAATCCTAATATTCTGTCAAAACAAACCAACAGTGGATGAACAGTACGTCCCAGTACAACACTCCTTATGAAAACCCAAGTAATTGCAGGTGCAAACAAGAATGACTCAAACATGTCAGGAGTAAAAACAACACTCCACCCATGCAGGACTGTTATGACATTTCTAGGATTGGAGATAATTTATCATATTATGTCAGGAGAGGGGGGTAATAGGGAAGCCTATAAGAAGTATTAAAGAAATAGCTCACCCAAAAAATAAACATTTCAGAGAGAAATTTTAGCATTACATCACTTGCTCATAAATAGATCCTTTGCAGTGAATGGGTGCCGGCAGAATAAGAGTCCAAACAGCTGAACACTAAAAACATTACAAAAAATCCACACAACTAGATCAGCTGCCATCATGTGAAGTGCAAGCAGCGTGTTTGGTAGAAACAAATCCATCAAGGCGTTTTAAACGTTAAACCTTTGCTTCTGGCTAAAATACAAGTCTATAATCCATAATAACTTTTCCTCCAGTGAATACTTCCATCTTCTTTTGTCTCAAAATCCACCCACATATATGTCTACAACGGTTTAGGACCGTTCTCACTTGTACACGATGCTTGATCTGTGCATATTTGTCTTCTGATTCAGACAAGGCAACTTTTTCACTGAAGAAAGCAATATTATGGATGGAAAACTAAATATTTTAGCCAGAAGCAACTGTTTTAAGTTAAAAAAACAAACAAAAAAAAACACTGCTTTTCACTTCCCAAGATGTCAACTGATGGACTGGAGTGGTGTGGATTGCTTGTGGATTATTGTGATGTTTTTATCAGCTGTTTGGACTCCCATTCTGACGGCACCCATTCACTCCATTGGTGAGCGAGGGATGTGATGCTAAGTTTCTCCAAATCTGTTCAGATGAAGAAACAAAGTCATCTACATCTTGGATGGCCTGAGTGTGAGTAAATGTTCATCCGTTTACCTCATGAACAAATATCTGTGTGCAATGTTTGATATTTTAATGTAATATCCGAATAAAGCACCAGCACAGGTGGTAAACATATTAAAGCTGGCCCTTTAAATGATTATGATCTTGGATGCTTTAAATTGTTCACTTAAAAGACTTCCTGTACTTATTGCTTCAGTTAAACTGTTATGAAACCAAACACAAAACACAGGTCATTTTAAGTAGTCTTTGTGGTTTGGTGTTGTTTGAGGAATGCTCTAACGGATCATAGTTTCACAATGGCCTTCAACAGGTACAACTATTTCCCCTCCCCTACTTAGTAACTTAATGTAATCTTGTGTAAACAAACCCTTGTTGTCATGGAAATCAGATTTTAACCAACCTATAGGACTCAAATTCTTTTTTGTTAAACTCAGAGCTTTACAAAAGGAGGAATTTAATTGCACAAGTAACTTTTAATAAATTAACGCTTTATATATTTTTGTATAACAATTTCTTTAATGACTTTAATGAGAAAATACCAACCATTCCTCTATAACTACTGCAAACAGTACAATGAATGCTTGCTAACTAAACACCATCTAAAATACTTTAAAGCTCTATCAGAGATCGTTTAATATGCATGATAACTCAATCTATATAGAAGTGTCAAATCTTACCTTTGAAAACAAAGTTGTAGGCCTCATCAGACCCCATACTGTCTCTCATGTAAGCAGATCTTCCTTTACTAATCTAGATTAGTGCTGCATGAGTCAAAATCCCAAAAAATTCCAAGGAGAACCAAGAATGAAAGTTCTCCCTCTCTGTGCTACAGCGGCTGACCTGAAATAGCAGAAAAATACTAAGTAGTATAAATGAAACCCCACCGTTTATTGTGGACAGTTCAGATGTTTGTACAAGGAACTAGCCCTGTTATTTAGCCTGGCAGTTCCGCTATCAAATGTGCCATACCTGGGGGAAGGTGGGCGTGACTTTAGGTGCGCTCAAGTCAGGTCAAACAGGTAGGGCAAGCGCAGGTGCAGTCATATGAAACTAGGTGCAATAGTGCACCTGTTCAGCCAATGAAAAGACGACATACACACCATATGCAACCAATCGTTTTTTAAGCAGTTTCGACCAAGATCAGGAAGGCGTTTGCCATGGAAGAGCCCCTCCCGTGGTGCATATTTTGGATTACATGGTTAATTATTGCTTAAACACAAACATTATTCAGAGTTTCTGCAGGTTTTAGAAAGATAGATAAAGTTAAGGCATTTTAAGACCAAGTAAACAAAATATAAGGAATAAACTGAATGGAAAACAAAACATCATTGCAGTCTCTAAATGTAAATGCTTTCGCTTCCAACCTCTAGTGTATGAAAATAACTTTTACTGTACCATCACACTATAAAAAGTGATGTTCTTCATTAGTATTTTTGTCTGTTTTCCAGTACAAATGTTTAATGAGTTTTAAATCAAGATGCATTTACTTTATAAGCAAAATGACATAAAAATAAGAAGTCTTTTTTATGACAAATGGATCAAAATATAGCGAGTTTTTGATTAAAACAAGAACAAACATCTGCTAACAGGCTTTAAAAAGCAACTTAATTCAAAGAGGAAAACTAATCTGTTCTTGTTTTAAGCATAAACTCACTTAATTTACTTCATCTTTTTTGCATCTAAGGTAGATGTATTTGTACTGGAAAACAAAAACAATACAAAAGGAAGATTTTTTTTTTTTTTTTTTACATTGCATGCAACATTTAATGCCAAGAGTTTATGAATTCAAGATTTTCTGCTCTGATTTAAGATCTTTTATGGCTTTAATTTGTTATAGCGTGACTTTAAGACCTATTTAAAACGATACAGAAACCCTGATTATAACTAAGACCAAGTGATATTTCACACAATTTTCAGCTGTTTTCATTAAAGCATCAATTTTTGTGCTTCAAAGGTAAAACAACAACGTGTAACAAAAAGAGAAATTTATTTTATATTGTTGACACTTGATACAGCCTGATCACTGACTGCAAAAATCCTGAGACATAAAGAAAAGATAATAAAAAGGGGAAATGCAGTTCAAATGTAATTATTAATGTTTATGCAAAGCATTATTTTGGGTCTAATAGCCACACAATTTGATATAGGAATCATACAGAGTACGCAAATAAATAAAGCCAGAGATAATATATTATAAAGGCCAAGATCTTCAGAAGTTTCAATGTACACAAATACACAAAAGTACATCCTACGACGCCGCCACTTGCGTTAGTGGCTCCTCAAGGTACTGCACTAAAGCTTCAGCCTGTGAACACAACAAACAATTATGATGATGATGATTTGTCATGTAAATGCTATGTGAATTTTTCTCTTTGTAATTTAATTTAATATAATTTAATATAAAGGTATACACCACATCCCACCTTGGCTTTAAGCATCCCGAAGCCTACTGTCTCCTTGGCATACATGCAAAGCAACAAATTTGCAACACGTGTAATGGCCACCCTGCCCTCCTGCAATGAGAAAATGCAGCATGTTATAAAGAAAAACTATTGTAGAACAATAAAGTAGTTCATCACGCTAGTATTATTTCTGACATGCTTTGTAAATCCACACATGGCCTATAGCAGGCGTGGCGAACTCCGGTCCTGGAGAGCTGCAGCCCTGCAGAGTTCAACTCCAACCCTAATTAAAACTCACCTGTCTGTAGCTTTCTAGTAACCCTTCAGACTTTGATTAGGGTTAAAGCAAAACTCTGCAGGGCTGCATCTCTCCAGGACTGACTTAGCCACCTCTGGCCTATAGCATCTGCTGTGATGAATTTGTGCATATCTTGTATAATGCATATGTTATCACATGTCAAAGATTAGCATACACAATCATTTACTATAACACAACTGTACAATTTCATTCCTACCATACAGTCCATCAGAATGAATTTCAGTTTGTCCTCATTAAAGGCCTGGTGTCCGTTTTTGTCGTAAGCCGCCCAGATGTTGCTGGCAATGGCTGCAGTGACTCTTGCATCGGTGTCTCCATATCCAGAATATGCCAATAGAGAGCCTTCATTATTTAATAACCTAAAATACAACAAAAACACTTTATATATATGTCTTTGAGCTGTGAAGTGGCCAAAAAATTAAAATCAATAACAAATGGCATATGCGAACTAAATTTGTCAGAAATAATCTTACAGTTTTCATCATTTTTACTCAATGCACACTAGTTTATTAAAAGTGAACTGGTATTTGGGTGATTTTTAGCTGATGAGGCCAGTTCTCCTTGAGTTCACTCAGATAAACATTAAACAACAAACTTATTTTTGTGTCATTATTTGCTTGAAAGGTGTATGTGTGCTATATTTCTTTAAAATAATGACATTTGATTTGTTTTGTAATATAACGGGAAGACATTTCGATACTTTTAAGTTTGGCTCAAGTGACTAATCACGTTTGGAGCTTCTGTTTGAATATGACATTGTTAATGATTTAACATGCAAGATAACGTTACTCATCAAAACCCAAATACCTTAATTTTAATTGAACAGAGCATGTTAATAACAAACGTACAACATATTGTTTACCAATTTATCTGTCAGCTAAAGCTACTGATGAACAAAGACTGAATTTCGTATACTCACAGCGTGCTTTGTACGCCACTGGTGTTTGCTTGACTGAGTACTTGTGTTAATGCTTTAGGACGCAACATAATTTAAAGGAAAACTACGATTATATTAATACAAGTTTAAAATTTACGCGAGATTATAGCAAGAACTTCCAGCAGCCCAACAAGAACATCAGCTGACTTCTAACTTCCGCTCTGATGATTCATGGGAAATGTAGTGTCACGGAAGTGCCTACGAACTACAAAAACGTGGCCTAGATCAATGAACGTAACATGGATGATTTATTGATTTGTTTTTTGGAATCATTAAAACAAAAGAAGTACAAAACCAGCGTTATATTTGTTGGATAAGAAATTAAAAAAGTTCTCATTTGTCATTTTGAGGCGGAAACAAAACTTATAGGCTACTTTTACGTTTTGGAGCGCAAACTAATACCTTTAAAGCTTCTCTCTTATATACTAGAGATACATAAATGCGTTATAAAACCACAAATAACGCTACTTAATAGTACTTCTGTTTTGTCGGTCCGACACGATTTCTACAGTATAAACCGCTAGTGTTGATAGCGTCTTTTTAATGTTACTGTTAATTTATTTTTTAACCATGTTTACATATTTATAAATGTATGTAGAAACAAAAAAAAAAAACTTTTGAGACTTAACCACCTTTTGTTTTGACCTTCGTTTGGGAGGTAAGGACAACAACCCTTAGGTTAAGGAAGCTTAACTTCAATTTTCAACTCGTTCACCCTCCTAAGTCAATTCCTGTTTACAATATGCACTATTATATATAAATTACATTTACTGGCTTTTTTTTTTGTTTTATATGTATCCTTTAATGTCCATAGAACCTTTCCAATGCACTAAATCTTATTTTGGAAAAAAAGGTTCTTCAAATGATAGAATGTTCTTTACAACAGAAAAAAACTGTTTATTTTAAGAATTGTTAACTGAAAGCTTTTTTGAGGAACCCATAATGGGATTTCTACACCTGGCCTCCCTTTTGAACCTTGATTTTTAAAAAAATTTCCAGACTTTAACCAAGTCAGTCCCATAATTTTTAAAAGAATCTTTTTTTTAAAGAGTTGTTTATAGTAATTGCACCAACAAAAAGCAAATTTTACAACTGAGCATATCAAAACCAACTACAGGATTCACCATGTTTCCAATCCTGGTTTTCAAATCTCATATTATGCACTCTCAAGCAAATGACCAATAAATTATGTTTTAAAAAGTTAAGGTATCTAGCTAAAGCAATCCTAATGTCTAAAGCTTTGTGGTTGCGGAACTAAATGGTTATGTAACTTATCAACAAAAACAATTGACTTGTGTGAGACCTCCACGTTAATTAGACAATAATTAAAAATGTTGCAGTGATAAGATAATTTGATCATGCAAAACTTCTTAAACTAAAATTGCCTGGTCATGCAGCTCAATAATGCAAAGATCAAAAAAACAATTGATTTAAAGACAAAATCAGATGTTAGAAGGAACTACAAACCAAGATGAATGTAGGTTTCTGTAATGTAATTCAAGTAGAATAAAGAATAGATTATGGACGTGCAGCAAAAAAAAAAAGTTTAACACATTTTAAATTCACAATAAAACTCGGTTAGTTCCATTAGACGGCTGTTGGTTAGCAATGAGAGAAGCTAACATCACTATCATGCTGTAACCCGTTTTTGTTTTTTGTTGCCAGAGCAAGTTGAGGATGATGTATTCATTACACAATACAACTGGTTCCAGGCACTAGAGTACTTCTATGTCAAAGCATAAAGATATGGTCGAAACAAATGGTGTTTGCGTTCGCCACTGCTTGTTAAGCTGAGAAATATTTTATTGATGCTTTGTTACAACCTTACCCATATGACAAGCCTTTACTGTCAATTCATGTACACTCCTCACAAAGGCAAACGACTAAAGAGATGACTTAATCTTTTCCAAATCTCATCTCCACAACTCATTCCTTTCTAAAATAGCTGAAGTGTAAGCGATCAGAGTCAAGGTGTTATAGTGCTCCAACATGTTCATGTCTATTAGATTTCGATTAACACATCAAAATGTCAAGGAACGCTCAAATCAACGTCAACTGAGGAGGGCGGAAAGGGAGTAAAGGGTAAGCTCTACGTTTCTGCAATAAATACTGGTTCGATCAGGCATGAATTAGGAGAAACAGAGAGAAATTAAGGAAACCAAGCATTTTTCACAGAAGACAAGAATCCCTCTGGGCCTCGGAATTCAAGCGTATGGATTTTATTCCCCTAACCACCGAGTAGTGCCTCAGGTGAGTGTGTTCTAATTGTAAGGAATGGTAACTTAAACTTGGTTCAGCAAATGTAAGCTTTGTCCCATCTTACTAGTGATGAGGGGTTAGTGTGACGTCATTCCACGGCGATTCTGGTTTGTTTGTTATTTTTTTGGTTCAAGGAAACAAATTTGAAACCCTCATTGCTTATGATTCACAGATCGACTGATCGAAGCAACAAAACAAAACAAAACAAAAAAAAAAAAAAAAAAAAAAAAAAAAAAAAAAAAACACGATTGGAGTAATTGGAATTCTGTCTATGTAGGGCTTGTCAGATTTTATGTGATGAGGACTATGTTTGCTTCTTGTCTCCCTTCACACGCTCTCAGTTGATGGAATTAGGAAGGCTGAGAGCCGAGCAGTCTTTCGATGGCGGCGTTGATGTCACCCCCGGTGGCGATGAGGGCCTGAAGGTTGGCTTCCCTGTTGATGAAGCCCATGGCACTCAGCTGCTCCAGCTGTTGCTGGAAACGCACTTCCGGAGTCTGAGTCTGCAAAGCGAGGTGAAAAGAAGTGAGTATAATCAAATATACAAAGCATACTAAGTGTTTCCCACAATATTTGGTGATACACCTTCCAGAATAAAATGTTGCACATTTTAAATTCTGCTCCAAAAAGTCTCTGCACTGACTTGTAGCTGGACTCGAAACCTCTTTTTAGTTGTTATAGTGTATCACTCACTGGTTTTCACTGGTATTTATTGTTGTTATACTCTAATAGTTTTATTATTAGTAGTAGAAAGTTAGTAATATATTATTGTATTACAATTGCACTGTTAAACAAGTGAAAAATCATTATCTGTAATAAGCATATTTTACTTTACAACAGCGAAACCCTTGAGCAGTCATCTTGGTGTAAACCTGCCAGTTCGGTCAAAACAGGTTCACAAATGAGTCTCATTACAAATCTGGTGAAATGCTGTAATCATCTGGCCACAAAAAATGTGGATCACAAGCTGATCATGAGCAAACTGCATGACTTGGTTTGAAACACTTCTGCCTTTTGCAATTTCATATGGGCACTATGACATATTCTGCATTTGATTTTTAATTCACTTGACAGATGCTTTGCCAAAGGAATGGCACAAAGCACACTGTCAATAACATTTTGTGGTCATGAGAATGCAAAATATTTGTGTGTCTTTAAGAAAATGTGCTGGGACAGATCAATATAGAATATAGAATGTGTTATAACCAAAAAAAAAAAAAAAAAAAAAAAAAAAAAAACAAACTTAAGTACCGATGCATTCCCTCCAGCAAACATCTGTAGCATCTGTTGCATGAGCTGCTGCTGGGCGGTGTTTGTTCCAGCAGCAGGGGTGGGGATGGGGGTGGGGGCGGGGCCCTGGCCTGAGGGCGGAGGGTTCTCAGGGGTCACATTCACCCCTGTGGGCAGTGGGGCACCAGGGATACCAGCAGCCATCCCACCAGGTATCAGACTAGGAAGAGACAAGACACATTTAATTGGGAAAGTGCAGATGTTGTTTTGATTATGGGATCTGTCAAATAATTTACAAAACGATAAGACAAATCCATTTAAGCATGTGTGCACTAATCTAGAGGAAGCTGTGTTTACTTGACGACAAAGCCAAGAGGGAAATAACTAGTAGAAAGAGGATGTGTTCTTTAGGGTTTATCACTCTGTAGAGAACGAAGTAGCTAAGCAATATAAACCTCACAATAAACTCAAAACTTCAAATGCTTAAAATGCTTCAAAATATCCATTTCAAAATTAAAAACATAACAGTGCTGCTAATTCTTACAGAAAGCATGATACATTACCATTCAAAACTTAAATGAAGCAAAGATGCATTAAACTGACCAAAAGTGACAGTAAAGACTTTTGTAATGTTACAAAAAAGTTATTTTAAATGATACAATTATTTCAAATAAACAGTTCTTTTGAACTTTCTATTCAAAAAATCCTGAGAGAAAAAAAAAAAAAAAGCATTTGCAGCAAAACTATTATAGTGTTTTTCAACACTGGTAATAAGAAATGTTTAGAATGATTTCTGAATGAACCACTGAAGACTGCAGTAACTAATGAAAAAAAAAAAAAAAAAAAAAAAAATATATATATATATACATCTCACAAATAGAAAACCCTTCTTTTAAATTGTAATATTATTTAAAAATATTTATTCTTCATTTACTACATTTTCCATTAAATAAATTGAGCCTTGGCAAGCATAAGGAACTAATATAAATATATGAATGAGGAATTCATTTACAAAAAAAAGACATTTTTCATTGTGCATTTCAATGAATCTCAATCAAACGGCAGTTGGGTCATTTTAATTAATTAAAAATAACTCAAAAATACAGCTAACTCAAAAAAAAAAAAACATGATTTTTGAAAATGATAAAAAATATAATTTTTTTTTTCAAATAAACTCTCCATATATGTATATATATATATATATCTCAAATTATTCGAAATTTGTGTGTGTGTGTACATGGTGGTTGACAAACAGAACTGCACCTGGGCATGAGACCAGGGGCTTCGGTTTGAAGGGTTTGCAGTCCCTCCTGGATCTGCATTAGGGCTCGCATGGCTCGAGGATTTGTCATGACAGAAAGGGCTTCCGGGTTCTGCATCTGCAAGTGAATCAGAAAAACAAGTCAGTTAGCACATAAAAATAAATGAAACCTATATCCCAAAAACATAACCTACAACAATTCCAACTAGACACACCTGCTGTAAAAACACAGGTAACTGCGCTCTCATTTGCTCCTGCAGCTGTGGATTTCCGGCAAAGAGAGGGTTGTTCATCAATACCTGAAAAAATGTTTCGATTTTAGAACATATTAATAACGCAACAATTAAATTAAGTAAATTAAAACTTCTATGAATAATGAACTTTTGGGAATGATGGTATTGCTACCTGTGAGGCAATATCAGGATTCTGGGCCAGGGACTGCATCATGGTGCGCATATAAGGTGCAGAAAGCATGTTCTGCATGAGCTGAGGGTTTTCAGAGATCTGTTGCATTAGGCTCTGCATGCCAGGACTGTTAAACATACCTAAACGCAAACCAGAAAAAAATAGTAAATAAATAAAATACATAAATCTGAGACCTTAAGTAATTCTACACCGAGATATAAACCCTTTTATGCAGTATTTAACTAGAACGCACACATACATACATATACATATACATATATATATATATATATATATATATATACACACACACACACACACTATATATATTAACTAAACAAATAATCTGTGCACTTAAACTACCCGCTTGCTTCTGCTAGAAAATATCATCCAAAAAAAAAACAACAAAAAAAACAACAATGGACCTGGTTTACAAATGTTTACATAAAAGGCCATTACCGTTTCCAAGGCTAGAGGAGCTGATGCCCAGAGGGTTGGACACACTGGGTGTGGTTGAGCTTGTGGTGGAGCTGGTGGTGGTAGCCGTCCCAGAGGTGGTGGTGGCGGCAGTGTCAGGGGGACCCCAGGGATTTGGCAGGGGCTCTCGGTTTTCTGTCCTGGAGGGCTGCGTTCCAGGGTTATCAGTATTTCCACCCAATGCCGAGAAGGGGTTATTTCCAAACTGTGCAAAAGATGATGCAATATAACATTTAATGTTGCCAATTTAAATAAGTTTTAAGGCTAGGCTTTGGATTTGACCAATTCAGTAACATTTTTGTTAAAATTACAATATTTTCAAATTATAAATATAAATTATACATATTTCAAAATAAATACATCTCTCTAATCAATTAATTTATCTAACCTGTTCACGTGCAGCACTAAACATGGGCTCTTGAATATCTGTGTACATCCTCCGAAGAGCATTGTAACCCCCGGGAATACTCTCGAGGTTGCTAAGCGCCCGGTCCTGGTTACGCATCATCTCTTGCATCATGGCTGGGTTTCGTGCCAACTCCATTGTCTTAACAAGCAAAAAAAGAATGTTAATAAAAACAAATCAGTTCCTTAAATAATGCACAACTTTTAAAGGGGCTAGTTAGAACTTTCCGAAGACAAAATATAACAGCACACTCACTCAAGCATTTTACTACTGCAAACAAATCAAGCGAAATTAACTTGGACGTGTACTACAGCATGAAAATATACAAGAACATACCTGTCTCATGAGCTCTGGGTTATTGAGCATGTGTGAAATCTCTGGGTTGCGCTCCATTAGTTGCTGCATCTGTGGGTTGGCCACTATCATCTGCCTCATCAGGTCAGGGTTAGACATCATGCTCTGCACAAGCGGGTTCTCCATGATCTGAGACAGCATCTCAGGGTTGGACATGAGCTGCCGCTGCATCTGTTGCTGAAGCTCCATGAAGTTGGCAGATCCCATACCAAGGTTAGCCAGGCCCGAGAGGTCACCAAACCCAGCTGAAAACACACAAGGAGAAGCAGCATAAGACAAAAGCAAAATAAAATAGCAGCAGCTATTCGCACTAAGTGTAAATAGCGATAGATGAATTCTTTTTACACTTTGTTATAATATCAGTTTTCTGCTGTTTATACTAATTGCAAACAGTGACAATTATTTGTACCTTAGTATTGTAGTACATTATAAAACAGTATTCAATAACGTATTGAGTGTGAATTATAACTTTAATTCAAATTATTAAATGGATGCCACCTTATTAAGACAATAAAGCACTCCCTACCCTAACTGACACTTAATTTTTTACTTGTTGATCATTTCCTTCAATTTGATCAAAAATAAATGCCTTGCCAATGTGATAAGACATTTAAAAAGAGAGGGAAAAAACGTTTGTCCAAACGCGGATTCAAACTCGGGTCAATCGCGTCAAAATTACTATGGCACACATTTTACCATCTTCCCAAAGAAGCTGATATTTTATGATCGTATTTTGTAATGTTGACTAGGCCAATCGCACATTGGTGGACAGAAATAGAGTAAATAGCCTCTGCCAACAAGACGGGCTATTTGCACTTACTGTAAATAGACACTGAAATAAAATGACAGAAACGTTTTAAAAATAACAAAATACTATATTAGGATTAACAACGTTTGTCTTTCAAACAATTATTTGTAGAAGAACCAATTTAGAAAACTAAAATTAACCAGTAAACTTAAATACTGCATGGCAACATTGCAACACAACAAAATATTGTAAAACTACATTGAAAAGCAGACAATGTGTCAAACCACAATGTATATATATAATATTTTGAAAGTTTTGTTTAATTTTAGGTACATTGTCACAAGTTGTCATCATTTTTTTTAGTTTGTTTTTTAATATTTATTTTATCATAAATATTTCAGTTTTACTTTTCAATATACTTCAGTACAGCAACATTTATCTTCATTTAAGTTTCTGGCATAATATATATATATATATATATATATATATATATATATATATAAAATTTTAGTTCAATTATCAAAAAAAGAAAAAAAAAGTTAGTTGTAGTTAACAACAACAAAACTGGTTGCAACACAAAACACCAACAATATTTTGGAATATGAGACAATGGGCTGACATCTAATATAAACAAACTTAAAAACATTACTCACCTAGTATATTAGGTGGCTGTGTCGGGGTTGGGGACGGCCCACTGCCCTGGGGTGTGCCCAGGTTACCGGCCGGGCTGGGGTTAGCGGTTCCAGTGGCGTTGCCCTGCGATGGTCCAGGGCCAGAAGAGGCAGAGGTCTGCGAACTACCACCACCTGAAGTCCTACAAACACAAACCACTTTATAAGTGAGCCATCCATAATAAACCTGCTTTATCCTACAACACATAATGGCTTTGCATATTAAAACACCAGTTGTGTTTTGACCCTAAAAGCAGGTCCTCTTACTTTTGTGCTGTTTTGATGACCAGGTGAACCGTGAGCCCGTCTTTAATGCCATGCTGACCAAGCGTGTCTCCATCCTTCAGGATCTTACCAGCAAAAATCAGAACCAACTGGTCCTGCTTCGCCTTAAATCTTTTGGAAATTTCCTCTTTAAACTGTTAAGAGGGCAAAAACATCCGAGTTGTGGTGAAATCCGATCAATAAAACCTTACTTGTGTGCAACATCACAGCGCCTTTTATTAAATCTGATCTCGTAAACATCACCATTAACCAGCAACTAGTCAAACGAACTGACATAAGTACTGCTAGCATCATCTTTAAAGGAAATGCTATCTAACATGTTGTTTAATTTATCTGTATATTTTTAAAATCATCAATACAAAGCAAAACAGAAAGAGCGCGACCTAAGATGACACACTAGAATCTTCTACCAGAGCAGGCCGTTTCTTTAACGACAACAACGAGTAAGAAACCCTCACTTCACACGCGTTTTAAAAACCTCAAACAGTGAATAAGATGCTCAAAATAACCTCATTTAAGTAATAACAAAAGTGGGAGTCTTTCTAAACACCCCCAGCGATGAATTTCGGCTTTGGACTGTTCGTCGTCAATCGTTAGCTCTCCGGCTAAAGCTGTTAGCCGCTGGTGTAACGAACGCTCGGGTGATACAAACAACAAGAAACCGCGAATAAATCACCTGTGCGACAGATGAATCCTCAGCGATGGCTATTTCTTCTTTATCCTTCGGTGTTTTGACGGTGACCTTAATGATAGTCGCGCTAGCGGCGGCATTTTCCTCAGTGTTCGTCTCCACGGCAGGATCCGTGCCGCTATTCTCCGCCATCTTTACTCTTCTTTTACTTCATTACATCATCGCACCAACAAGCAGCGGGGAAAAGTGGTGCAAACGCCGATTGTTCCACAGCGCCATCTGGCAGCGTGGAGTGTCATCGACGTCACTTACTGCTCTCACTGTATACAGGTGCTGGTCATATAATTAGAATATCTTCAAAAAGTTGATTTATTTCACTAATTCCATTCGAGAAGTGAAACTTGTATAATGTATACATTCATTCCACACAGACTGATGTATTTCAAGTGTTAATTTCTTTTCATTTTGATGACTATAACTGACAACTAATGAAAACCCCAAATTCAGTATCTCAGAAAATTAGAATATTGTGAAAAGGTTCAGTATTGAAGACACCTGGTGCCACACTCTAATCAGCTAATTAACTCAAAACACCTGCAAAGGCCTTTAAATGGTCTCTCAGTCTAGTTCTGCAGGTTACACAATCATGGGGAAGACTGCTGATTTGACAGTTGTCCAAAAGACGATCGTTGACACCTTGCACAAGGAGGGCAAGACACAAAAGGTCATTGCAAAAGAGGCTGGCTGTTCACAGAGCTCTGTGTCCAAGCACATTAATTTTCAATATACATGCTGCCCCTTGGTAATATTATTAGAAAACACGGGATTAGTTTCCATTGTTATGCTGATGATACTCAACTATATATCTCAACAAGACCAGATGACACTTCTGAATTATCGAAGTTAACAGAGTGTGTTAAACATGTAAAAGATTGGATGACCAACAATTTTCTGCTATTAAATTCAGATAAGACAGAGATATTACTTTTTGGACCTAAAAACAATACACAGAATCTTTTGACTTACAATTTACAACTAGACGGATGTACTGTTACTTCCACTACAGTCAAAAGCCTGGGTGTTATATTAGACAGCAGCTTGTCTTTTGAAAATCATATTTCTCATGTTACAAAAACAGCATTCTTCCATATTAGAAATATTGCCAAGCACCCAAACACCCAAACTCTGGAACAGCCTTCCTGATAACGTTCGGGGTTCAGACACACTCTCTCTGTTTAAATCTAGATTAAAGACACATCTTTTTAGCCAAGCGTTCAAATAATGCATCTCATAAACTTTTCCTGCAGCTATATCTGATCAAATGTTCATTATTAATCTTTTAGCTCTGGTTTAACAAACCTTCCTTTTCCTAGTTTGAACAGCAGCTACGCTAGTTATGTTCCTGTTTGTTCTCTGTTTTTGCCATGGGATTGACATCCCATGGTAACTAGGAATTCACAAGCTCCAGTGTGGATCCAGAACACTTAAGAAGAGATGATGCCAATCCCACAGAGGACTTCAGATGATGCCAACCCTGAAAACATACGAATTCTGCTACTAATTTATAGTGTTCTTTGTCTGTTTGATTACGTCATTAATTGATCTTTACCACACATCTCTGCCATATGTACATCAAGCTACTACTACATATATTGTAAAAATGTCAATTTGGTGTAAAGCTGCTTTGCAACGACTGGAGAGAATTGTGAAACAAAACCCATTCAAAAATGTGGGGGAGATTCACAAAGAGTGGACTGTAGCTGGAGTCGGTGCTTCAAGAACCACTACGCACAGACGTATGCAAGACATGGGTTTCAGCCGTCGCATTCCTTGTGTCAAGCCACTCTTTAACAACAGACAGCGTCAGAAGCGTCTCGCCTGGGCTAAGGACTGGACTGCTGCTGACTGGTCCGAAGTTATGTTCTCTGATGAAAGTAAATTTTGTATTTCCTTTGGAAATCAGGGTCCCAGAGTCTGGAGGAAGAGAGGAGAGGCACAGAATCCACGTTGCTTGAGGTCCAGTGTAAAGTTTCCACAGTCAGTGATGGTTTGGGGTGCCACTTCATCTGCTGGTGTTGGTCCACTGTGTTTTCTGAGGTCCAAGGTCAACGCAGCTGTATGCCAGGACGTTTTAGAGCACTTCATGCTTCCTGCTGCTGACCAACTTTATGGAGATGCAGATTTCATTTTCCAACAGGACTTGGCACCTGCACACAGTGCCAAAGCTACCAGTACCTGGTTTAAGGACCATGGTATCCCTGTTCTTAATTGGCCAGCAAACTCTCCTGACCTTAACCCCATAGAAAATCTATGGGGTATTGTGAAGAGGAAGATGCGATATGCCAGACCCAACAATGCAGAAGAGCTGAAGGCCACTATCAGAGCAACCTGGGCTCTCATAACACCTGAGCAGTGCCACAGACTGATTGACTTCATGCCACACCGCATTGCTGCAGTAATTCAGGCAAAAGGAGCCCCAACTAAGTATTGAGTGCTGTACATGCTCATACTTTTCATGTTCATAGTTTTCAGTTGGCCAAGATTTCTAAAAATCCTTTCTTTGTATTGGTCTTAAGTAATATTCTAATTTTTTTGAGATACTGAATTTAGGGTTTTCATTAGTTGTCAGTTATATTCATCAAAATTAAAAGAAATAAACACTTGAAATATATCAGTCTGTGTGGAATGAATGTATACATTATACAAGTTTCACTTCTTGAATGGAATTAGTGAAATAAATCAAGTTTTTGAAGATATTCTAATTATATGACCAGCACCTGTATAGCTGGGTAGTAACTAATTACATGTAATCTGGATTATGTAATCAGATTCCAAAAATTAAGTAATTAGAGTATATTACAATTTTAACGCTCATAATCAGATTACAGTTACTTGTTTACAAATGACATGATTACATATAAACACAATGGAAATAAAATATTTCTGTTTAGCGTTCAAGAGTTCAAATAATTTTATTTTACATTTCAATGATTTAATTACTCATTCCCTTTTTATCAACTCACAAACCCACTGCAGTTCTTATATTATGCCAAGTTTGGGAAACCCTGGTTTAATGTAATGTTTAATGCAGTTTATGAAAAAATGGAATACATTTCTCTTTTTTTTTTGTCACACTATTTTATATCACTTTGGTACATTTTATGGTCAATTTAAAACAAGTTTGAGACAAAGTTATCATAAAGTAATCTAAAAAGTAGTCAGAATACATTACATTAAGCATTTAAAACATTAAACACAAGATTCAAATGTTTTTTTTTGGTTTTGTTCAACAGGCTGCTCAAGAAAAGTGGGCAAATACCAGAACAAGCATACGATGACATACAAGACGCTGGAGAAGGCAAATAAACCACAAAATAAACCATTTAATTAATGTGCTGCAGCCAGACCACAAAACACTAATAGTAAGTGGATAATTTAGCTTATTTGTGAAGGTGACAAAATCAAGAAATCAGAATGAATGACTTTTTGATGCTCTTAGTATTAATTTCCACCACTTTATTTTGTGTTGGGGTCAGTCTCCCCATGTGATTTTTAAACTGCTGGAAATGCTGGTTAAACTATTTGTTTCTTAATGAATTTTTGTGAATATTTCTAATTTAGGGTCATTTATGAGCATGCAAAGTTTCAACACATAGATGTGTTTTAGAAAGTCTGTACAATTTATTATTATTATTATTATTTTTTTACAAAATCTGTACAAAGTTTTGTCAAAGTTGTATAGAAAAGCATTGACCCCATTGCTTTCCATGCCATTTGTAAAAAAAAAAAAAAAAAAAAAAAAAAATCAACATTTGTATGATAGAAAACAACACCAACAACAGAAAACCTTGTTAAACAACAGCAATACTTGTTAATATGACATACATGAAAACTTCTGAAAGTTGAGACTTAAAGTTTACTGGAAATTGAGACTTGCCTTCTGAATCATCTTTATCTAGATGAGTTTTTACAGTACTGTCAAAGGCTGTTTCTGTTGCAGCACTGAAAATAAGCAAGATAAATACATTTTATTCTATAAAAATATGTTATATAAAATATTATTTCTATAAAAATTGAAGTGAATTGTTACAGTTATTATTATTACATTATTACAGTTATTACAATTCTCACATATCTTATTTTTTGTGTCTGACAAGCTACAATAGAGCTATTCCTCTGCATTCAATGACAAAAACAAAACAATAACTTCTTAACATGTTCACAGCCAAATTATTTGCTGTGTAGAAATGTATATTTAAGCTATTTTTAAACTCGCTCAACTACAGTAAAACCAATATAGAAAAGATAGATGGCGCTGTTTACATGTGTACAGTAGTCAATCATTTACAGAAGCTTTAGATTCGTCCTGACTGAAACCTTTTGAAATCTTTCTTTTTAAGTGATTTTCAACGTTGTTGAGTGAAGTTAAGTAACATTTTGTATCAATAACAGCTTACATATTCAATTAGGCATACTAAACGTTAAATGAAGCCATGAACAATATTCCTGCTATACTTGTTTACAGTTTATAAGGAAGTCACTGCCGGGAAAAATTGAAGGACTCCTCCTTCAAAAGAAAAAAAACCCACAGAAAGTAGTGACATTTTAACTCAACTGTACTGAGAATCATAGACGTACCACACAAGGTAAGTTTAAGTTATGGTGTTTCTTAAGTTTAGAATAACAATAATTGCATATAATTAAAAACAAAACTAAAAAATAAAAAAACAAGTGCGTTAAAGATAATGGAACAGACCGTGGTTAAACAGTCTACACCACAACTTCCTTATAGGAAACATAGGTAGGTGGATTTTTGCATTGATCTTTTATGTGGGCACCTATATAAAAACTTTCATGTAGACAGCAGAACTGAAGTCAGCAATGCTGTTTTGATAATCAAACTTACCGGGTAGAACATTACATTTGCATACTATCATAAAAAGTCTATTTAAAGTGTTAAAGTTATTTTTTTCTTCCTGATATTATGATATGTACTGATATGATATGAAAACTGATTCTCCTGCAATAGTACTCATTTGCTGTTCTTATTTCATGTTATTAACAAACAGGTTTGGCCATTGTTACCTACTGGAAGGTTGAAGTACTTCACTTCCATCTGCAGCATGACTCTGACAGTGTCTCAGGGTGAAGGTTTGACGGTCATCACCGTCACCTCAAACCCAAAGAGCAAATGGCCCGTACTGTGTCAGATTCTGGGTTTTCTGTGCTACAGTCCAGTGTGTTCTGTATCTCAGGGTATGAAAGGGAAGCTGAAGGACGTCCACACAGCTTTTGGAGTGAGTCTGACATTTACATTAACTGAAAAATACCTTTCTGATATTTTCAGGTCTTGTGATTTGGATAGTTTTTTTGGATAGAACTTAAAAATAAAAATTCCATATAAGATGCTTACAACGTTTTTACGCTTCATAATGTTGCGATTTTCAGGAGCAGGATTGGAGAGTTAGATTATGTTAGTACAATGTATTAAAAAAAAAAAAACCTTATAGGGACATGGTGTTGGTGAAATGGGAAAAATTATATTTCAGTGCTTTTGCATTCACTTGCTAAACTGTTGTTTGTTATTGAAAAACTTTGCATTTACTCACCAAACTTCTGCATTCACCCAAGAAACTTTTCAGTGTTTCCACTAGAGGATAAAAATAAAAAATAATAAAACAAGGTAAAAAAAGTGACTTTTTACCTCACAGTTTAGTTTTTTCCCCCTCTCAATTCTGAATTTATATCTCATAGTTAAGGCTTTTTAGTTTATATCTGTGAGTTTGTCTTGCAATGTTTTTCTTAATTATTTTTATTTTTTCTTTTGTAGCATAAACAAAAATAAAAAAAGAACCTTGGAATTGTAAGAAAGTCAGTTTATATCTTGCAATTTAGACTTTTTCCTCAGAATTGTGAGAAAAAAATTACAAATTGTGACATAAATTGTGAGAAAAAAAGTCAGAATTGTAAGATAAAAAACTTTTTGTTCCCTGTTTTATTCCATGGCGGAAACAAGCTTCCATCATTTGTGATGAAAGACCAAAGTATCCTTTTTTTTTTTTTGAAAGTTTGAAATATAATTTTTTCTCTTATCTCATATTTTTTCCCCCAATAACCATATCACATTATGTGTAGTTTTTTGAATTTGTTAAGAGTATTTGTTTTGGAAAATTTACATTTTAGTTGCAATGTTTTGCCTGTGCAGCTAAATGTAATTTATTAAAACAATATGAAGCATTTTTAGGAACTTTGCGCAAATACTTATTTATTTTACCATTAAAAATATTTGCTTGTCTACACTGACAGCAAAAATTTAATTGGTTGACTTACAATGTCATTGTACCAATTTGGTATTTTCTAAACTACATTGTTCTCTTGTTCCATAGATTGTGCAGATGATAATTGGTGTCCTCAATATAGCGGTGGGGATTGTGTTTACATGCCTCGGGGCGTGGTATACCATGATGAGAATAGCCAATGGACCCTTTTGGCTCGGAAGTGTGGTAAGACTCAGGTCTCATTTTGGTTATTTTTAAATTTAAAAATCAGTTAACGTTGTGTAGTGCCTGTCAAAAAGTATCATTCTTTTGATGTGTTCAAAATCATAAGCACTTTTCTATTATAGTTCCTTGTAGTTGGAATTGTGTGCATTCTTACAGCGAAGTTTCCCACTTCTTGTCTGGTAAGTGTTTATCAAAGGCATTTGTGTTTTTAGTGTTTTTGACAGTTCCATTTTATACATATTTTGTTTGTGTTTACAGATGGTGATCGGGATGATTCTGAATGTAGTCAGTGCTGCGTTGGCAATTACAGCTGTTGTACTGTATTCAGTGGACCTTGCAAATGATCATACATATAATTCCTGTAAAGGCTACTATTATTCATATTATAACACGGATTCAGCTGAAGATAATTGGAAAAAAGAGACATGTCTGTATTACCAGAATCTCAGTGAGGTAATTGCCTTTCTTTTATTTAGATGATGTTAAGACTAGCTACTGCATATCGAATCGTGTTCAGGTTCTTATACAAAAAGCCCCATAAAAGTTGTCGGTATGATGTGCTTTTTTCCAGGTTTTCTGAATAGGAATAGGGAAAACATGAAAGCTGTTGTGTTTTGATTTAAGTGTGGTTGTTTGAAAAGCTTTATGGATGATTTTCCTTTAATAAGTTGACATGCTCTTTACCCACCCAGATCATCTTCAGAGGACTAGATATCATGATGATAGTGCTGTCGGTCCTTCAGCTCTGTGTGACCATCAGTTTCAGTGTTTTGACTGGAAAAGCTCTGTGCAAGAAGGATGAAGATGAAAAGGTACTGTATCATAATCAATCGATAATCAATCAGTCAAATCCACTGTGATCGTAAGAGTTTCAGAGAGCTGCTCTGTGTGCTCATGTTTGTTGTGGTTTTGCAGTCGGTGGAGGATCCAGAACGTTACAAGCCGCTCCTGGAAGACGCCACTGTTGGTGCTGCATGACAAGATAAACACTGAAAACAAAGTTGTTCTTTGTGCTTGTAATACAATGGCATTTTGTAGTGAAATGATTTAAAGCAGATCTCCTCAATCCGCAACACTATTATATTACATGTTTACTTACACGTTTTTTTTTCTTTTTATAAAAGTGTCATCACTGATCTTTTTCTCTAAACATGTAGATTAGTGGGTGTTACCTTTTATCACCTTTTTTAATTTCATTGTGATCTTTGGGACTACTTACTTAAAAATAAATTACTGCAGCATTTTGACATCAACCCTTTTCGTGTTTCATTTTTTTTACTGCTTCCCTACTAAGTCATCCTTTGTACAACAATGAAAAAACTAAAACTAATATAGATACATAAAGTTCCCAACTGTAAGAGAAACAGCAGTGTGTCAACTGCAGAAAAAGTGCCCCAAAGTTGTTTTGAACAGTATAAAAACCACTGTTGTAAATGTACAAGCAGATGGAGGCGAAAAAATGAGGTGACATGACATGGACTCAAAAGTTCAGTGTTCATTCCTAGGAGTGCAAAAATAACGGTTTCCTGCAGGTGTGCCACAATGAAAGTTAAGAAATACATACAAATACAAAAAAAAACCAAATTGACCCAAATGACAGCAGTTCCGCTCCATAACCGTTCCACAAAGCACTCAGAGTCTTCAAACAAATCTGAGAGACCATCTTTAAGGGTTACTCCACCCCAAAATGAAAATTTTGTCAGTAATCATTTACCACCACGTCGTTCCGAACTCGTAAAAGCTTCGGTCGTCTTCGGGAACACAATGTAAGATATTTTGGATAAAAAACGGGAGGTTTGTGACTGTTCCATTGACTGCCAGGTTAAATACCATTGTCAAGACCCAGAAAAGTATGAAAGACATCATCAAAATAGTCCATCTGCCATCAGTGGTTAAATTTTCTGAAGCGACGAGAATACTTTTGTGCGCAGAAACTGCGTACGCCGTTCAGTGTAAAGTCGCACCACATGGATACGTTTTCCACGCATATTTACGCTCTGATTTGAACGAAAACGGCGTATCCGCCGTTCTCGTTGCTTCAGAAAATTCTGATTGAACCACTGATGGCAGATGGACTATTTTGACGATGTCTTTTCTGGGTCTTGACAATGGTATTTACGTGGCAGTCAGTGGGACAGCCACAAACCTCCCGGTTTTCATCCAAAATATCTTAAATTGTGTTCCGAAGACGAACAAAGCTTTTACGGGTTTGGAACGACATGGGGGTAACGTTAAGTGATTACTGACAAAACTTTCATTTTGGGGTTGAGTAACCCTTTAAAAGACTAAGCCCCTCCTACTTGGACTAAACCATTCAGTAATTAAAGGTAATAAAGAAACTTAGGAAAGACACTTAATATGACAATACACAACATAAAAATTTGGAACAAAACAAACTCAATTAATTATTAATAATTAATTAAACAGCTCACCAGCCCCCCCCCTCATGCATGAGAACAATGAACTGTGCCATCTATTGGCGGGAATGATATTTTCAAAATGGTGGGCATTTTCTGTGATCGGTTTTGTTTGTTTGGGATGGGAAAATGTTTCACTACATCAGTATGTCTATTTACAATATGTAAGTTGATATATAGAAACTATAGACATTTAACCTGATTACCGGTCTTGCCTTACTTCTTAACACAACACAATCCATATATCAACACAGTGAAGTTTATGAATCATTCAATATCAAACTCAATATCAAGAAAGAAATGACATGAGGACAGGAACAACATTACATAAACATGTGACCAGTGTCACCACCTTATCTATGTTAACTGCTGCTCAGTTTGCTCAAAACAGATAGGGAAGTTTGTGCTATGACCACAGTTCTATGTCAAAGTAATAAAAGTCATAGTAAAATATGACTTTCATAATAAAAAGTCTCTAGCCACAAAGGTTCACTGTGACACCAACTAATCACAGCAGTTTTCAGAATGTATTAAACACAAACATAACATATATCCCTGATACACATATATTAAGTATATATATACAGTTGCAATCAAAATTATTCAACCCCAAATATATATATTCTTTTATGCACGTCCACACAGCTCTTGAAGTGAGTCAGATATTTACATTAATCGCAAAACACCTTTTTGATATTTTCAGGCCTTCTGATTTTAAAATGCTTTGGACAGATTTGATTTGAACATTTGAAAACTATATTTATATATCAGTACATTTTTCTCGTTTTATAGGCTGTGCAAATTATAATTAGCATCATCAATATTATGGCGGAGAATTTGTTTGCATGGCTCAAGTTCTAGAGTCTGTATATGTATATATCATGATGATAGAGCTTTTGGTCCTTCAGCTCTGTGTTTGGACTGGAAAAGCTTTGCGCAAAGCACAAACAATCAATCAGTCAAATTCAGAGCTGCTTTGTGTGTCATGTTTGTTCGTGGTTTTGCAGTTAGTGAAGAAGCCAGAACTTAAGAAGGACGCTCTATGAAGACCACACTGCCAGTGCTGCATAACAAGAAGATCAATAATCAAATTATGAGTTTTGCTTGTAATAGAATGACATTTTGTCTCTCAGTATTATAGTGAAATACTTTAAAGCAGATCTAAAATACTTTGAGGCAAATCATTTCAAAATCATCCTACATCGCTGCAGAAGTTCAGACTCAGTCTTTGCAAAGTGAACATGCAAAGAAGATCAAACACCTTATATTGGACGATTTTGAAGTTGAAGAAGAAAATACAGTCTTGAGCTAGAATACACAAAGTTCAGGGAGAGTAAGACAAGACGAGCGTTTGACATTAAAAAGTATATAAATTGTATTATTTTTTGAAAATAACCGATCGCTTCGCTTGATAAGACCCTTCTTCCTCGGCTGGGACTGTTTACAACTGCATTTGGGATCGTTTGAAGCCGCATTTAAACTGCATTTTGGAGGTTCAAACTCAGGGCACCATAGCAGTCCATTATATGGAGAAAAATCCTGGAATGTTTTCTTTACAACTGAAGAAAGAAAGACATGAACATCTTGGATGACAAGGGGGTGAGTACATTATTTGTAAATTGTTGTTCTGGAAATTACTAAAAAAGGACAAATACAGAGTGGAATCACATAAAAGCTTTAATGTGAGTGGAAAGTTTTGCGGATGATCTACTGATAATGCAATAGTTTGCAAATTAATGATCATAGATGCACTTATATGATAATAACAACACAGGCACAAAATAGGTAAAGACTTAATAAATAATATCTTAATAACCATAAGCATTAATTTACAGAAGCTAAATTTTAGATTTACCCTAAAACCTTTTAAAAAATCTTTTGTTTGTATGATTTTCAATATTGTAGAGTAAATGTAAGTAGCCTAACATTTAATATTATTAATATGTAATATTAATATTATATAACATGGCTTAAATCTTCCGTTACTAAACAGTAATTAAATCAGGGAGAACATTCCTGTTATACTTGTCTACAGATTTAAGGAAGTCACTGCTGGGAAAAATCAAAACTCCACCTTAAAAAAAATAATCCCACAGAGTTGTGCCATCTTCACTCATCTGGACTGAGACTCACAGACGTGCCACACAAGGTGAGTTTAAACTAACACAGTGTTTTTTTTTTTTAAGTTTATTAATAATTGAATGAACTTAAAAACAAAACAAAAATAAAAAAAGACAAGAATATTAAGGATAATTAACAAAATGTGGTCAAACTGCCTATATTACCTTAACTATTTCCTTATACACGCTGTTTTGATAATCAAATATATTCAAATTGTGTGTAAAATGTAATTAACATTCTGTCATAAAAGTTAAAAATGTACTTTTTCTCTTTAATATATGAATATGAATATATGTACATAAAAAATGATTCTTCTGCAGTGGTAATAATTTGCTGTTCTTCTTGTTTCTTGCAGTCTAGAAGGTTTGGCCTTTGTTACCTACCACATCTGTTAGCTGCAGCATGACTCTGACAGTGTCTCGGGGTGAAGGTTTGACTGTCATCACCGTCACCTCAAACCCAAAGAGCAAATGGCCCGTACTGTGTGAGATTCTGGGTTTTCTGTGTTACAGTCCAGTGTGTTCTTTATCTCAGGGTATGAAAGGGAAGCTGAAGGATCTCCTCACAGCTCTTGGAGTGAGTCTGACACTTACATTAATTGCAAAATACCTTTTGGATATTTGAAAAAATATAAATATTCAAAGACTTTTTACATTACTACCCCTGATTTACATCAATGACAGACTACAGCAGGTTTCACTTTAAAAGCAGTGTTGTCTCTCTTTAAAACCTGATGCACATTACGCAGACTTGATATGATTTTCTCCCAGTTCTTTGAAGCTGTTTATGACCAAAATGGGCATTTTGACAATTTTTTGTGTTTTTGTCCATTGAAGCACAAATGTCATTGTGCCAACTTGGTATTTTCTTAACTGTTTTTCTCTTGTTCCATAGATTGTGCAGATGTGTATTGGTGTCCTCAATATTGCAATGGGGATTATGTTTACATGCACTGGATTTTCCATGTATATAACAGCCCAGGGTCCCTTTTGGCTTGGAAGTTTGGTAAGACTTGGTTCTCATTTCGATCCTCTTTTATGTTTCTAAATCATGTAGTACAGCGCATGTCAAAAAGTTATGTTAAAAATCTGAAAAAAAGGGATGCACATATGTTTTTGTTTGTTTGGTTTTGCTTATTATAGTTCCTTTTATCTGGAATTCTGTGTATTCTTGCAGTTAAGTTTCCCACTTCTTCTCTGGTAAGTGTCTTTTAAAGGCATTTGTGTTTTTGACAGGGTCAAAAGAGGTCCAATTTCAGTTTTGGAAGTTTTTTTTCCATACATACACACACACGCATACAATTATTTTATATATTGTTTGTGTTTTACAGTTGATAATGGGGATAATCATGAATGGAGTCAATGTTGCACTGGTTTTCATAACTATGGTGGTGTATACAGTGGACCTTACAAATGGTCATAATGAATACAGAGGAACCTGTGATTATTATTCACGTTATGATTATGGTTATGGAACGCCTTCCCCTGAAGAAAGTAGGAGAAAAGAGATGTGTCTGTCCTACAAGAATGGGGTAATGATTATCTTTTATTTTCATTAGATGGTGTAAAACTACTGGATATTAAATCTTCTAAACATATTCACAGTTTAAGAAAGAGTTTCTGTACAAAAAGCACCACAAAAAGTCGTCCATATGATTCGCTTCATTCCAGGTCTTCCCAATAGGGACAGGGAAAACATGAAGGGGAGCTGTTGTGTTTTATTAATTTAAATGATGATTTTCCTTTTAATAAGATGACACTCTGCTCTTTACCCACCTGTAGATTATCGTCAGCGGACTAGAAATCATGATGATGATGTTGTCGGTCCTTCAGCTCTGTGTGACGATCATTTTCTGTGTTTTGAATAGAAAAGTTTTGTTCAGAAATGTTGAAGATGTAATGGTACTGTATTATCAGCACTATTACAACAATCAATAAGTCAAATCCACTGTGATCATGAGAGTTTCAGAGAACTGCTCTGTGTCTTCATGTTTGCTTGCAGTTGGTGGAGGATCCAGAACTTCACAAGCTGCTCCTGGAGGATGCCATTGCTGGTGCAGCAAGTTAGAGAGATATGAAAAACACAAAAGCATATTGTTTTGAAATTATTTAAAACAGATCTCTTCTAATTGTAACACTGTAGTAAATAAATTACGTTTTAATTAGGGCCAAGCATCAAAGTTGCGTAGGCACCTATTGTATCTGTTAATGTTTTTCTTCTTCCACTTCAGAAGTCCAATATCAGCCCACTGAACCATATAGTGAAAATAGAGAAATTTGGCACAAACATACAGAATATTTTTAACTAAACTCATAGCAAATTTGGAGTCTCTAACTCAAACCTTATAGCGCCACCACTTTTCCAAATTTGCACTCACATATGGTTCATCTTTTGAACCATAAGGGCTGAAAAGTTTTCCGAAAACCTACTTTTTTAAACTCCTCCTAGACTGTTTGTCCAAAGCCTCTTTCACATAGCGAAAATACACGGATAATGTGTCCCGTGATATGTCCCGGAATCTTTTGATTTTGGTTCATTCACACTGCCAGTGATTTTCTGGAATCTGTAAGTGTGTTCACACACAACCCGTAAAGATTTTTTGTGAATATTTATCTGCCTTCAAAACACAAGGTAAAACAGTCGCACGATAACGTGCATCATCACTACAAGCCTTTACAGTATTAGTTCTGGCTTTTGTTCACACAGCGCTCGTTCCAGGACTGATCCCGGCAATGTTACTAGGTCCCCAACCAGGGATCATTCCGTTCACACAGAAGGCACTCCGGCGATATTCCAGTATTTTCCGCGCTGTGTGAAAGGGGCTCAATTTTCATGTCCGATGAATCATATCATCTTCAAACCACTTTGACTGGTTTCTTTAGATTCAGTGCGACATATCAAGTTGAACGATATCCAGTTTCCCCATGTCAGCCATTTTGGGCGTCAGCCATTTTGGGCGTCAGCCATTGTGAACGTCATTGTAAAATGCTGTATTTTACGAATGCATTGGCATATTATTACGAAACTTGATATGTGTCATGGGCACCATGCCCTGAAGGTACTCAAAAACTTTCGAGGCAGTGCCACCTTGTGTTTAAAAATTATAACCAAATAAAAAATGATAAGTAGCTTTTTTTTATTATTAGTTTTGCCTAATGATACATCAATACCAATTATGCCATAATTGACCATTTCCAGTCCACCATTTTGATTTTCTTTGAAAACCTACCGATTTTTACCAAATTGGACTCAATTCATCTCCAGTTATGAATTTTGTGTCAGCAGACAAAACGTTTTTTCTTTAACGCATCAATGAATTTGCTGGCATAATGCTAAAGTGCATCTGGGACTGTATCTCGGCAAAGTTTGACATATTGCCACTAAACTTTGTGCCATTGTCACCTCACATTGAACACACCACATCAATTTGATAACAGCGCCACCTATTGGTCAAAAATGATAAACCATTAAATTATATTACTAATGGTTGTATTTTATAACCATTTGGACTGAAATCACCTTAAAATGCATTTAATTACACATTGCTGCAGTTGGTCTGATGCTTGCTGCCTTACTTGCTTCTGTAGTGCTTGGCCCTGTAATTGCTGCTCGCAGCTATGCTTACACTTATTTCCGTTTTCAAATGTGGTGTTACTGTTGATCTCTATATATTTAAAGCCCCTGGGTGTTACCTTTTATTAGCCTTTTACTTAACTGCAATTTTACTGTTTTTTACTTTTACTGCAATTAGATAATGGCGCAAGCAGTGACTAACGCAATGGACTACTACAGTAGGGCGAGATCGGGTATGGTTGTAACATGGGGAGAGTTGTAACAACACCGGTTCCACCAATCAGGGATAAGCTAGGAGTCCTATAATAATTCCATTATATATCCACTTCCTCCTAGAACTTTTACGAGTGTTTGTCAAGGCTGTAAATTGGTACATGCAGATTTTATAAAGAAAAAAGCAATCTGAGGTAAGAATGTTTTTTTTTTTTTTTTTACCAAAACAATATTTTGTTTAGTACTTTTGCAGATAAAATCATATAACATTAGAATCAATTTTAGATTCTCACGCAAAATGTGATGCATTTTAAACTGATCATTTCAAATCATTGTGCAAATACAGCTAGATAAACACTGGAAGACAGGGGTGGGGTAAACTGTAACACATTTGTGACTCTGGACCACAAAACCAGTCATAAGTAGCACAAGTATATCTGTAGCAGTAGCCAAAATTGTATGGGTCAAAATTATTGATTTTTCTTTTATGCCAAAAATCATGTTCTATTAAGATTTTTTTGTACATTTCCTACCGTAAATACATCAAAACTTAATTTCTGATTAATAATATGCATTGCTAAGAACTTTGGTATTTGGACATTCTGACACTCTGACATTTAGACCACTTTGAAGGCGATTTTTTTATTGATTGTTTTGCACCCTGTCACGCTGTCGTGGTGTGCGAGGAACAAGGAGCATACGAGAGAGTCCAATGCACACACTTTATTTAGAAAATCCACAAGGAGGCAGGAACAGACAGGAACGGCAGGGTAATTCAAAACAAACATAAACTCAGACGAACAGCAAGGGAAGACAATGCAATTACCAAAAAGACACTGGGGACAACCAAACTTAAATACACAGAACAAACCAATCAAAAACAAGACAGGTGCAAATGATTAGACAATGACATAACTAATGAGAACAGGAACAGGACGACCAAATATGGATAACACAAGGGGAAAACACATACAAAACAGTCCAAAAGGCATGACACACCCTCAGATTCCAGATGTTCAAACAGTTGTATCTTGGCCAAAAATAGTCCTATCCTAACCTATCCTACCATACATCAGTGCAAAGCTTATTTATTCAGCTTTCAGATGTATAAATCTCAGTTTCCAAAAATTGACCCTTATGACCCTTAGGTTGTGTGGTCCAAGGTCACATTATAACACCCCCTTACATAGAACTGAGAATTTTCATGTTGTCATATGGAGCTTTTTGGCAGCTCAAAGCCAAAGAAAGCGTTGGTAAAATGTACCCTAGGCAGTCTCTGGATCCACCAAGCCTGCTTAAAAACATTGATTTGTCACCATTGTGACTCTGATTGAGAACATTCATACATAGACAAACAATCTCATACACAACATGTTCTCTTCTTTTGTACACTGGAGTTGAGTGTTCATAAAGCATAAATACTATTTAGGAAGTTTGTTCTAGTAGTCTAATTTACACACACACCTGCGTTAAACAGAATGTGGATTTGAGCTGTGGTTAGTCACAGATAGTGAGACATTGTTTTATATTGTTCTTTTAGAATGTTTCATTAAAACTCTTTTTGAAGCATACTTCACAGGGTGGCTGCTGTTTTTGCTTATTTTGTCTAACATGTGTTACAACCTACCCTTGCAGTGAGGTAGATTTTAACAAAGGCACTCCATGTATTTTACATCAGTTTATAAGGGCTGTGATATTCTTGCAGAGGTTTGAATTGGTGCCTTTTGTAGTCAAATGTTTGAGCACTTAAAAAAAATTCTGTGAGTTACAGATGCTTACCAAAAAGTTTTACCAGTGTTGCCAAGTGCACAGTTTTCCCACGGAATTGGGCTACTTTAAAATGGTTGCTGCAGATTGTTTTTATATCCGGAGGTTAAAGCAACCATAATAACGTGATATTTAGCCCCTGGAACGCGAATTGTACCAGGGAAACCCTGTCAAAACCCGTGTATTTTACCCTCCTGAATGCGATTTTTTTTTACCGAGAGACCCCCCTACAAAACGCAACTGGGCTAGTTATGAGCTAGTTTTGAGTAGCAATTGGGCGGGTTTTGTTGTTTACACGAATCTTTAGTGTTTTTTAGTATTGGTTTTTGAAAGCTGATACGCACAACAATATGTTGTTTAGGTGCAGACTTCAATTTCTTAAATATAAAAAAATTTGATGACAAAAAACAAACAAACAAACAAACAAAAAACTTAACATGTTCTCGGCCAAATCATTTACTGTGTAGTAGTGTATATTTAAGCTATTTTGACTTAATATTACATGTAGGCCTATAATAACCCACTTTCGCTCTACTACTGTAATACCAATATACAAAAGATAGATGGCGCTGGTTACATGTCTACAGTAATCAATCATTTACAGAAGCTACATTTTAGATTTCGCCGTGAAACCTTTTAAAATCTTGCTTTCAAATGATTTTCAACATTGTGGAGTTAAGATAAGAATAACATTTGTTATTATAAACAACCTACATCTTCAGTTACTAAATGGTAAATCAAGTTATGAAAACAGGTCTCTCAAGTTCTAGAAAAAGTTTGGAGTGAGATTATATCTGTTAGGACAGGAGCCTCTCTCCCCATGCAATTCTCTCCAGTTTTTGCTAAAAATTAAATTTTATCTATTGTTCATAATTGAGCAGCACAAAATAGAAACTATAACAACTGGTAAGTTTGATTAAAGTAAAATTCGTAAGAAATTATATATTTCAAAAATACAAATGTGTCAAAAATCAAAAGAAAGTTGGCCCCAAATGAGCCAATGAACAGCAGTGCTCAAAGTACATACTGTAGGCCTACACATACAGTATTGCAGAACTTGCCCTGAGCATATCAAGCTGTGTGTGTGTGTGTGAGAGAGAAAGTACATATTTCATCTTATGAATGGCATTTTGTATTGCAAGTGTTTGTTACACATATTGATGCTTTGATGACAGTGGTAGGGTCTCAGACTTAACTAGCAACTAGTTACATGTAATGGAATTACATAATTTAATTACAAAAATAGTTGTAACTAATTGGTTACAGTTGCTGAGAAACAATGTATAGTTAAATTACAGTTATTTATGAAAATTACAAAAAGGTTGCATCTTAGTATTTTCACACAGATTTGATTAATTTCTTTCCCAAATTGCATTGACTGCTCTAAAATGTAAGACAAAATGTTTCAGAGGTTTAGGACACAAAACATGCTTATTCAATAACGGATTTATTTCCATATTTGGGTTTATCTATATGCTTTATTTTTTAAGATTAACTGTTGATTTTAAGATTAATTGTTAGATGCCAGTGTTTCCAGTCACAGCTATGCAAGGATTTGATTATAAAATGGTAGCTACTAAACTATATCTTCTGATTTTAAATCTTGTATTTAACCTAACCTAACCTAGGTGCTAAAGTCTGATTTTGTGGTGGCTGTGCTTTAAAATTAATTTATTATAATCTTAATTCAAGTGATGAAGGATTTTGTAAGTCTGACAGTAATTAGTGTTGAGTGCTACTGTAAAGTTAACCGTCACTTGCCTGTGAGAAGGTTCCCTACTGCATTTATTTTGTTAGTTTTTAGTAAACACTTTTTAGCGTGAGAAATACAAGGTGTGGCGTGAGAGCGTGTGAACTGGTTGAAATTTTACAGTCAAGTCACTGCCGGGAAAATTCAAAACTCCCACAGAGAAGAAAAACCCACAAAGAGAGTTGTGCCATCTACGCACATCTTTACTGAGACTCATAGAGGTGCCACACAAGGTGAGTTTAAGTTAACACCGTGCTTTTTTAAGATTATTAACAATATTAAAGGCCTACTGAACTTAAAACAAAAATTAAAGGATAAGAATGTTAAAGATAATGAATAAACTGTGGTTAAACTGCTCACCACAACTTCCTTACAGAAAATTGTATAACAGGTGGATTTCCTTCAACGAAGACTGTTATGTAGGGGACAAAACTTCTGTTAGCAATGCTGCTTTGATAATCAAGCATATTTATACTGTGTAGAATATTTAATTTGTTTATTATCGAAATATCTAAAAATATTTGAATCCATTTAAAGTGTTCAAGTTGGGGTTTTTTCTGATATAATGAATATATGTACTGAAAAACTGATTCTGGTAATCAACTGATGTTCTTGTTTCGTCCAGTTAACAAACACAAGGTTTGGCCATTGTTACCTACTGCATCTGTTCAGCGCTGCAGCATGACTCTGACGGTGTCTCATGATGAGAGTTTGACGGTCATCACTGTCAACTCAAACCCAAAGAGCAAATGGCCTGTACTGTGTCAGATTCTGGGTTTTCTCTGCTACAGTCCAATGTGTTCTGTATCTCAGGTTGTTAAAAAAGGGAAACTGAAGGACATCCACACAGCTTTTGGGGTGAGTCAGACACTTGCGAAATTTCTTTCTGAAATTTCTAGGTCTTTTTTAATGTAACATTTTAGGTCTTGTGATTTTAGAATACTTTAGGTAAACTTTTTGGACAGAACTTTAAAAACATTATGATGCAGCAATTTGGTTACACTTAGATTATGTCAGTATGGATGCATTAAGAACATTTTTAAAAATCACCTACACTACCAGTCAAAATTTTTTTAATGTTTGTAAAGAATTGTCTTCTGCTCACCTAGCCCGCATTTATTTGATCATTTATTTGAAAAAATTCTACTCAGCTGTTTTCAACATAATAATAATAATAAATGTTTTTTGGGCATCAAATCAGAATATTAGTATGGTTTCTTAAAGATAATGTGACTGGAGTAATGATGCTAAAAATTCAGCTCTGAAATCACAGGAATAAATTACATTTTAAAATATATTCAAAAAGAAAACAGTTATTTTAAATAGTAAAAATATTTCAAAATTTAAAATAAATGCAGGCTTGGTGAGCAGAAGAGACTTGTTTCTTTTAAAACATTAAAAATCTTTTGACTGGCAGTGTAAATGTTACAAAACCACAGAGCCCCTATTGGGACATGGTGTTGTTAAAATGGGTTAGGGTTAGAGTTAAACAATCACAAATTTTAATCGCACAATTCAGATTTTTTTTTACTCTCATTTTATATCTTATATTTCAAAGGTGAGTTAAAAAGTCACAATTACCTTTTTTATTTTCATACCTAATGCGAGATATAACCCCCACAATTCTGAGAAGGAAAGGAGGAGGTTTTTGTTTGTTTGTTTGTTTGAAAACTTAACTTCTAAAAAAATTAAAAATTGTGAGATAAAAAGTGCCTTTTTTCTTTCTTTATTTTCTTTCTTTATTTTGGTTTATTTATTAAAAACAATTTCAGTGCTTTTAGTTGAACACAGTGCTTTTGTGAGAGAATGCAAAATTATTGAAATATAAGTTTTTTCCTCCAATCTCATATTTTTCCCCAATAAATGTCCCTTAGGGTCTCCATGTAAACATGTTGTGCAGTTTTTTGAATAGTAAAAAGTATTAATTTTACAAAATGTAAGTTTTAGTTGCAAATTAATTTAGGGCTATGCAACCTTTTCTTAAAACAATATAAAACATTTTAAAAACCTTGTAAAAAATACTTATTCATAACATTAAAAAATGTTTGCCTGTCCACACTGAAAGTAAACATTTGATTGGTTGACTTAAAGTCTCAACTTGTTATATTCCTAAGTATATTGTTCTCTTGTTCCATAGATTGTGCAGATGGTAATTGGCATCCTCAATATTGCGGTGGGGATTGCGTTTACATGCCTCAGTTCGTGGTATACCATGGATAGAATAGCCCAGGGACCCTTTTGGATCGGTAGTGTGGTAAGACTTGGTTTCTTTTCGATAACTTTTATGTTTCTCAATCAAATATTGTTGTGCAGTGCATCTCGAAAAGCGTCATTTTGATAAAGTATCATTGATTCTTTTGATTTGTTTAAATGTTTTTGTTTGCTCTTGTTTGTTATAGTTCCTTGTAGCTGGAATCGTGTGTATTCTTGCAGCTAGGTTTCCCAGTTTTTGTCTGGTAAGTGTCCAGCAAAGGCATTTGTTTTTTTTTCAACAGGTCCAATTTTGCAAGCTTTGTACATATTGTTTGTGTTTTACAGGTGATAACTGGGATGATTTTGAACATAGTCGGTACTGCACTGGCTATCACAGCTGTTGTGCTGTATTCAGTGGACCTTGCAAATGATCATACTGGATACTGTGAAAGTTACAATTCTTATTATTATTCACGTTATGATTATGGTTATGGTTATGGTTATGGAACGCCTTCCTCTGAAATCAGTAGGAGACAGGACATCTGTCAGTATTACAGAAACCTCATTGAGGTAATGATTATCTTTCTTTTCTTTAGATGTTGTAGATACTGCACATACTCCAAACATGTTCACAGGAATAGTTTTATTAATGTAAATGTCTTACAGACTTGATTTTCCCTTTAATAAAGTGGCATTCTGAACTTGTAGACTATCTTCAAAGGACTTGATATCATGATGATAGTGCTGTCGGTCCTTCAGCTCTGTGTGACCATCAGTTTCTGTGTTTTGACTGGAAAAGCTTTGTGCAAGAAGGATGAAGATGCAAAGGTACTGTGTCATAATCAATATTACAACAATCAATCAGTCAGAATCACTGTAATCATGAGAGGGCTGATCTGTGTGCTTATGTTTGTTTGTGGTTTTGCAGTCGGATGAGTATCAAGAACTTTACAAGCCGCTCCTGGAAGACGCCATTGCTGGTGCTGCATGACAAGATAAAAACTCAAAACAAAGTTGTTCTTTGTGCTTGTAATGCAATGATATTTTGTCTCTCAATATTATATTGGAATGATTTAAAACAAATTTCATGCACCTGTTAAATTACATGTTTTATTAAGCTACACTTATTTTTTCCTTTTACAAAAGTGGTGTTACCTTTGATCTCTCTCTATATAAAGATTATTACCTTTTTCAATTTTGTTGTGATCTTTGGGGCTGCTTTCTAAAATAAATGACTGGAGCACTTGACATCAACCCTTTTCATGTTTTCATTTTTTACAGCTTCCCTACTGAATCTTCCTTTGTACAATGAAACACTTAGTGAACATTTTTATATAAAGCAGTGGTTTGCAAGCTTTTCAGGCCAAGTATCATCTTGATTCAAATCAAAGAAATAAAGTTGGACCATTATTAATTTATAGTTTATGATTTTTTCTGAGATTAGCCATATTTCTATCAACTAAAATGCTCCTAAACATGAACGTTTACTTTTTATATCAGATGCAATTTTTTACACTCCAATCAAAAGTCCAAAAATTCACCAAAAAGCAGAAGGAAAAATAGTTAATGAGAAAGTAAAAACTACATATTGGTCAGAAAATGACACTGCACTTTTTGCAGTTCAACCAACTAGACTGTGACAATTTACTTTTTGTTTTTAATGAATCTGTAGATAATGCAAGTCAAGTCTATTTAGATAAATATTATGCAAAGTGCTTTGCAGAAAAATTAATTAGGAAGAAATAGTAATCCTAAAAAGGTTCATAAGAAGTAAAAATACAAATAAAAAAAAAACTTAAAAACTTAAGACGAATATTTAGTTGCAGATGTGAGATCTACCACATTATGCTGTTTTGATAATACAAGCAGTTTTTATTATGTCTTCAGTTACATCCCGACTATAGACTCAGGTTCTTTAAATTTCAAGAGGGACAAAAAGGATATATGAGATTCAGTGCCAGGGCCAAAACAGCTCCACCTTCAACAGATCAGGATCATATCAGAGTCGACCTTCAGTCTTCACTTCAACCTACTGTACATACAGTCAATTACACATAAGGTGAGTCTGAGTTTACTGTGTTTCTTAAGATCTTGTTTGTTAAGGGGAGCAAAATGTTAGGAATTTTCGTAACTATCATTTGAGTCATTGGGATTTTCTGGTGTATGAGCCTTACTTGTTTCTCTTGTTTTTATCTTGTGGGATGGTTGAAGTCCATCACTTCCATCTGCAGCATGTCTCTAACAGTGTCTTGTGATGAAGGAATAACGGTCATCACCATCAACTCAGACCCAAAGAGCAAATGGCCCGTACTGTGTCAGATTCTTCTGTGCTGCGGTACAGTGCCTTCTGTATCTGAGGGTATGAATGGGAAGCTGAAGGAAATCTACCAGTGTTGGGCAAGTTACTCTGGAAATGTAATTAAATTACTGATTACCAGAGCTGGGTAGATTACTTACAAATTGTAATCCGTTACTGATTTTAAAAAATGTTACATTAAAAAAAATGTAGTCGTAATCCATTACATGACACATTTTTGGTAATATAATCAGATTACTCTTTGATTACTTTTAGATTACTTTTGACCTAACTCGTTTATCACATTGATTTAAACACAATGATCTTGTACCGTATTGATATAAAAATACAGATAGTGAGAAAACATTCCTTTCATTGTTATTAAAGGAGAAGTCCACTTCCAGAAAAACAGTTTACAAATAATTTACTCACCCCCTTGTCATCCAAGATGTTCATGTCTTTCTGTCTTCAGTCGTATTCATGTAATCCATAAAAAAAAGTAACTGTCGTTTGATTACAAGTATTTTAAAATGTAACTTACTCTAATTAAAAGCACTTAATTTTTGCAATCTGATTACGTAATCCAAAATTTACTGTAATCAGTTACTACCCAGCACTGTGCATTAGTAATTTACTAGCAGAAATCTGCAACTCTTAGAAATGTTACATTGTTGTTTACAACCAAGGTAAATGTGTTCAAACTATATAAAACATTTTGGAAATGCTATGCAAATACATACAGTTTTATGCGAAAGTTTGGGAACCCCTTGCAGAATTTGTGAAAATGTGAATAAGTTTAATGATACTTAATGAACATGCAAAATGCATGTTATTTTTTTAATTAGTACTGTCCTGATTCTGAGTAAGATATTTTACATAAAAGTTTACATAAAATCCGCAAAACCAAAAAATTGCTGAAGATCAAGGTAAATTGTACTTAATTTGTCTTCCAGGAAACATACAAGTATCTTCTGTTGCTTCCGTAGGGCACTACTAAATGGAAAAAGATGATATTTGAACAAAACAAGAAATTCATCCTGTTCAAAAGTTTTCACCCCCCAGCTCTTAATGCATCATGTTTCCATCTGGAGCATCAGTGAATGTTTGAACCTTTTTTTAAT